>NC_061113.1:58832828-58862010 GCF_002878395.1 Capsicum annuum | reverse complement strand
GTTTTGTGCGCTCGAAGATATTCCAGTATTTTGAGGTATTGCTATAATTGGTTTGTTTGGCCATTTTATCTTGGGAGAAAAATTTCGCAACCTCAGGTACAGTGAGGGGAATTATTTCCTTAAGGAAAGTCCATGAATTCGGGCGAACTTGACTATTTCTGTTTTTCATCTTTATTTCTAAAATTCAAATACACCTCTTAGAAAGATCACTTTGATCTTGTGTTGAGGGTATTTACAGCACTTCATTGTGTTCTTGTTTTTAAACATAGAACTAAAGTTGAAGTTGTTATTCTACATATACAGATTCTGCGTACCCGTAGAAGGAAATAACAATGAATTCACTCGTGAATCGCTTAAATTCTTCAATGATTTATTTTGCAAATATATGAAAGTGTTCTAAAACTTTCCATTTGGATTTTTCACTTGAATTTTTTTTCGTACTTTGTCTTCTATAGGCAACTTCTTTTTATATTGTTCTTGAAATGAAAAAATTTTCTTGTTATTGAAGTTATTTTATGCACCGATTGAACAGATAGGAACAAGTAATTCAATTGATTCTCTCAAAACTGACTCGAATGCATTGGAAAAAGTTGCTCAAATTTTATTTTCTTTTGCAGATTAATTTTTACTGGAAGTGCAAAATGAGATTTATCTACATTCATGTCTTTTTTGGGGATAATGAATAACCATTTTCGGGAACTGAAGTTTGTATGTAAAAAATCAAAAAACTCAAAGCGTATGGGGTACTCGATGAGAAGCTATACGAGTCTATCCTCGCTTTTTTTCAAGGCGCCTTGTTTGTCGTTTTATTCTCTGTGTAAGTTTCTGCAATTTTATTTGACAAATAAATTCTGATGTCTACCCTCATCGAGACTTGGTATTTAGCTTATTTAAAATTGTGGAACTGTTAGAATGTAAGCTATGAAAGCTATTAGTTTCGTTCTTCACTCAATACTGTTCTTTTTTTTCCTTTTGCGAAGGCATCAATATTTTTTATAATTCAGTGTTCTTCAAAGATACTTGGAGTGTTTATTGCATTCTCGTAGTATTTTAAACTCAACCTAGAATCCCCCTTTCTTTTGTTGTATGAAAAAAATTTTATCCTTCCCTATCTCGGCCTATTCGAAAGAAGAAAAATCTCAGTATTTTTCATATATATTCAGATGCTGTGATGAAGATAATGAAAGGAATGGATGGTCGGTGCCGCTGAAATCTGTTTATGGGGTATTCATGACTTGCAGCTCAAATAACTCTCACAGGTGGTCTACATCTCACTCTCATGCCAGCCACATCTTCTTTTCCTAGATTCCTTTGGATAAGAGAACTACTCACTCTCTTCAAGTACAAAGAAACATTCGATTGGCATAACATTAGCTTGTCAAAACTGGTATAAAGGGAAAAAGTCACCCTCCGCCATGTGAATTTTCGTATTCTATGGTATAACATTATTTTATTATCGACTTATTGGTGAAACATTAAACGTAACACAACTGTTGCACAGAAAGCAACTTACATAAGCTTTTATTTACACTTATTATATCTGAATTATTATTAAAGGTTTTAGTGGAGTTCAACTTTTAAGCATCACTAGGGTTTTCACCAATAATTTAAAGTATGATAGAAAAGATTTAGATTTCAGTAGAATGCATAACATCCACTTGTTGTCAGCGATCTCAATATTGATAGAACCCCCTGTCAATTGGTGTTCATCTATACCATTGAAGTCATAAGATCTTCCTAAACTATGAATAAACAATTTATGCCCAAACTTGGATCTAGTAGAATGAATAGAGATGTTAATGCATAGGTAGGCAACAATCTTAAGCAGCAGAACATAATAGAAATCAGGGACTGGTATGAGATTAGTTATCCCATATATTCTATCACTATGGTATAAATGGTGAGATATATAATCATCGAACTGATTAATACCTCTAATCGAACGCAGGACTATACAATCCTGCATCTTATGTCATAATTATTATTATTTATTCCTCATACAAAATAAAAGATTAACATATGGAATTGAGAGACCAAACAGGCAATTGTGGTTTGACTTAGCTTAGAAAAATAAATGACATCAATGAATTTTTCATCTTTATATGAGATCATGATAAATTAATGCAAGAGATATGTTAATTCCATAAACGTAGCTTAGTTGCTGACTCGATTTCTTGTCAACTTTAATACAAACATCTGCCATACTCTTATACTCATTATAACCCATCTTGGAGTTGTAAAGGATGAAATTCACTAAAAAAAATCCAAAGGACCTTTTTCATGACTGGAACTTAGATGGAGATGGACGAATTATAGGGAGTTGTTCCGTAACTTCAGAGTAGAAGTTATTGGAAATATTACAAGTGATCTGCTTATTTATAGCAGAAGGAAAATCAATTGTAATAAGCTATAACATCACTTTTTAGTTTAAAAGGAAGTTTGGCCATGAATTTTGAACTTTCTTTGTTGATGCTAAAACTTTTGACGATAAGAAAATAGCATCATTAAAGATGATATTGATCTTTATCTGCTCCCTTATGTTAGAAAATCATTTAGCTGGTGCATTCTTTTCCTGAATCCATCTTGTTGTGCATTTGTGTCATCTGCATACTTGAGCAAAAATATCTTCCATATCCCATAAAAATTCAAAGTCCTTTCTTGCTCTCTTAATTGTACTCAAAGTCTGATTCAATGCTTACTAGAGTAATCCCATTTCAAAACACTATTTCTTTGTCTTCTTATTAGAAAAGATCAAACTAGAAAGACAATTTATTGAACAAATGCCTCTTATTTTATTATAGTTGCAACCAATAGCAACTTTTTTGCAATTGACATTTAGAAAAAAACCATCTCCACACAAATTAAAACATTCTAAATTGCTTTCTAACTCTTGAAGGTGCTCCACATCTAACCGAAAATGGTGAGATTTGATAACGCCCAACGCGACTAGAATCCTATCTAGCAACCCCTGCAAATGTCGTAGATGGATAATTTTATTACATTAGTGAAGGTAAGAATATATTTATCTTAAGTAAATCATAAGAACGGGTAGAGGCTTTCTTATTAAATTAACACCATGAAGAAACCAATAACTCCTTTTTGAGAAGTTGAAAGAACTTCAATAGTAATGACATGCAATTCAAGAGGAAACTTAATAGGATTCAATTTTTTAATATTGTTTTTTTTTGTATTCTTTGATTGATGACATGCGGAATAGCAGGACACATTTTTTTTTTATAACCTAAAAATCTCGAGAGCCAGTGGTCATGATTTGAAACTCAGCGGGGATAATGAATTTTCCCTCTACCCATCTCCACCTAAAGACTTGGTTGTTTGTCTGCAGTAGGATTTGAACTCATGAAGTGAGCCTAACCTTTACATCACATTGCCCTACGGCAACTAACAGGATACAATTATATTTTCTAAAATCAGTTCATACGGTGATTCCATGCCTCTTATTGGGAAAAGATAACATATACAATTATTTCATAACTTTCTTTAATTGAAAAGATAACATATACAGTGATTCCGTGTCAGTTTTGAATTTAAAAGATAACATATTTTATATTCCATGCCTAACATAATGGGTATTCATCCAACAATCAAACATCAGATGAGATGAATTGTAAGATAATAAAAGTTATCTACCCTTGATGATATAATATTTAAGAGGAGATTGGAGATGGAAAATATTTAAAAACAGGTTGGAGACAAACATGTTAAAGTCCTTTAATTTTCAATTGGTTGAATAGGTAAAATGTGATAGCTCAAGTGCAAAACCAATTTGTGAGCCTTTACGTCTTAATTATTTTGGCATCCTATTGTCAAAAATAATGAAACCAAGTTCTTTATATCGAAAACATTTTTCCAAACCACTCATAAACCTAGATGCATATAGATAGTATGGTGTCCCTTTTTGTGTTTTGATTTCATTATAGATTTGTACACATATGGACAGGATAGGAGTAGAAGGTTTGGCATAGGCAAAACAAAATGGGATGTGTTTCCAGCCTAGCTAACAAGCAAAATCTATGTCCACTGCCCACTGCCCACTGCCCACTGCCCATGCCACTCCCATCAAAATGTAGTGAGGAACCAAAATGAGACGAACTCAATAAGTATTGGTTGTTGGTTAAAATTAGCAGAAATTTACATATAGATGAAACTAAATTGAAATAAGTCAAGTCTTATCTTATCATTTGTCAATTGAGTTTCACCACGCCTTTGTATACTAGTTAAGTTAGTGCCAATTTTCTTGTTTGATTAATTTAATCTATACAAGAGCTACACGTGGTGTATATCAAATATGAGATACATAATGATGATTATCCATTCAACGAAATGTCTATGAAATCTTGAAAAAGAAATTGCTAGCAGAAATAAAATGTATTTATTAAGATATTAATATTATTTAACATAAAAATATCATTGTGTATTAGTATAGCAACTCCGAAATTATTATTACAGGGTTTGTATTTTTGTGATCACATAAATGGTGATGTCACATGTGACCACACAACTCGAGAAATGTGTTAATCAATCTCATCTATTGTTATTGAAATTGTATGGTGTTGATTAATGATTCAAAATGGCTTATTCATAATAGTTGGAAGGAGTATTATGAGAAGAATAACGTTGATAGCAAAGTATTAGGTGTGATATGCTTCATTACATATGTATACTTAATATAATATAAACAATTAAAGAAAATGCATCCGCTGAAGTTTTGATTGTTCATCTTAGTATTTGACAATGTCCAATCATCTTGACCTCGACAAACATGTCACTACGTCGATCCACATTGATCATTTCTTAAAATTTGTACTATATTTTTTCATGTATAATTACTCACAAAAAATTTTATTTTAAAAATATTTGAATTAGTTTATTAATGATCATATTCTACATGACTTGGCATACACGTGCAATGCACATGCTGAGAAACTAGTCTTTTAAAAAAGATAAACTTGTTAGTCCTTTAAATAGCTCTCCTAGGGACGAATAAGAGTCAGGTTAGCCCCTAGTAATGAGTAATGAGTTAAGTTGGCTCCTTAGGAACGAGTAAGGGTCAAATTGGGCTTTCTAAAAATCCAATACTCGACCCTTAAATCTCCAACCCCAAACCTCTTATGGGGCTAGTATTTTTCTAACTACTGAACTTAGTCAATTTCTTATTTTCTTATTTTTGGCACAAAAAAATGAACTGCAACCAATAACAAATTTTGCAATAAACATTGTAGACCAGGATGATAATCCCGACTAGACTAACTTAGTTGAGAAATTGAAGGAAAGGTGTCATTTAACTCTTGAATGAAGGATTGGTAACATTGATTAACTTAAAGGGTCAAACATAATTAGGAAACTTGATTAAGTTAATTGTGGAATTGATTAATATTTTTGAAACATTCTAATCTTTTCAAAAATATAAATCAACCCACACCCATTTCCTCTCCAAATCAACCGTCTCTCCTCTCTCTCTCTTGACAGCTTCTCCCAACCAACAGTTCTGCAAATTTCTCCTTTTAATCCCCGACGACTTCAACCTCCAGAGATGAATAGTTGGGATTCGAGTTCCTTTTTCACTTTCAACCGTCAATCGACGTTACAGCCTTGCTCTCCGGCCACAAAAGTTTTGAATTCTTCATCTCCCTTTTCTTCTTTCACAGATAAAAAATTATGGCATTTTTAATTTTGAAGAAAACAAGAATCTTGAGCCAACTTCTCTTCTAGTTTTGGTTACCAATTTTAATATTTGTTGCTTTAATTTGAAATGCGATATGAATAAAATCCTAATTTCTGGTATTTCTTCTCTTCTCTTTTTGGAGTGAATTATGATTTTTTGTTGTTTGTTGTATTTTTTTGAAGTTTGATTTTTGTTATTTGTGTTTATACAAAAAAAATAATAATGTTGGTGTTTTTTGTGTTGCACCCGTTGCTGGGTTGATTTATTCTTGTTTTTGGTAAAAATGATGATATTATTATTGTTCTATTGAATAAAATCATGCTACTATTTTTTTCTGCAATAGATTAACCATCTAATGCAACAAATTTATCATTTGATGCAACAGATTAACCATCTAATGCAACAGACTTAGCTTATGATGCAATAGATTAACCATCTGATGCAACAGAGGAACTATCAAATTAAAAATCTGATGCAACAGATTAACCATATAATGCAATAAATTAACCATCTGATGCAACAGAGGAACCATCGAATTAAAAATTTGATGCAACAGATTAATCATTTGATACAACAGATTAACCATATGTTGCAACAGATTTACCATCGAATGCAACAGAGGAACCATCAAATTAAAAATTTGATACAACGGAGAAACCATCAGATTAAAAACTTGATGCAACAGATGAACCATCTGTTGGATAAAATCCGATCAACTATTCCAAAGGACATGTCCAAGACTTGATTTTTCCAATTGATCATTCATTTTTCGTGATAGACGACCCTTCTATTAGAAGAAATCTAAACAACATAGACCGTTGATAACTTTTCCTATAGATCACTCCTATGTTGTAATAGATGTGTGATCTGTTGCATAAACCATTCATTTGTCTCAACAGATGAATGATATATTTTGTATTATTTCAATAAATTTTTCATCTGTTGCAATAGATTAGTTAACTGTTCCAACAGATCACTTATATATTACAACAGATATTTCATCTATTGCACAGACCATTTATTTATCTCAACAGATAAGTGATATGTTTTGTATTGTTGCAACAAATTACTCATCTATTGCAACAGGTAAATTATTACAATAGATTTGTGATCTATTAGAACAGTTATTTTACTGTTTTGCATGTTAGATTTACTGTTATTCTCTTTTAACGATGCATTAATCAATTATAATATGTTTTGCATTTCTATTAATTTTTGATAATATGGCTCCCAAAAGAACAGAAACTGAATCAAGTCCAAGTAAAGGAACAAGTGAAGCAACTAGGCTACATCCACCACTCTATGAGCTTGCTTTACAAGCGTTATATCAATCAGGAGCAGAATATGATAAACACTGGGAGGAGGAATGTTTCAAAAGAGATGATCCAAATGTTAATAGCCCTTCATCGAAGAGTTGGTCAAAACCTTAAGCATTGATTGTTATCCTGTGAGAATGCAGTGTGATAGTGCCACAGATTTAATGAAAGATTTCGTGGTTAAGTCGATCATGGGAAAATCTTTCAACGCCTTTAGAAAAATACTTTGAAAACAAAAATTTAATGTATATTTCAGGGACAGCTGCTTTGGGCAATATCTTGATTTGCTGGAGGACAAAAGTGCTCGTTTCCAAATGAAAATGGTATATGATTTTCTCAAGCATAGGTTTATGTATGAAAATAAAGATAAGATGAATGAGGTATGGATAAATTATTGTGACATGCCTATTTGTTTTGGTTGGAAGGAGTTTGTCATAGTTACAAGACTAAAATGTTATCCTCTTTCTCCTTCTCAAGTTATACTTATTCTAACTAAAAAAAAACCCCGCACACTCAGAAAAGCAAAGGCAAGTCGAGTAATTGTGATGACCTGGTGTCCATTGTTGGTCCAAGTTTTAAAAATAAAAATTTAATAGAAGCGTTGAAAGGTAAAAGAATTTCAAAGAAGCACAAGCAATCATTGTGCTTGGTTTAGTTTGTACATAATATTCTTTGGGCGAGAGACGTAAACAACAACATAAGCGTTGGTTTAAAAAAATTCTCTGAAGATCTTGAGGCATTTACAACTATCCTTGGGGTTATGAAAGCTTCTTTATAATTGTCAAATGTTTGTTGACTCCGTTAACGCCAAAGACAGTCAACTTATATGGCTTTTCATGGGCTTTCATGGCAAATGTCTCTTTTATAATGATATGATTCATTTTTTTATTCGATAATAGTTCTGATTTATTGGTTTTATTTTATAGGCTTGGGCGTTTGAAGTCATTCCTTATTTGAGATAACAAGTGAACTACAGGAAGAAGTTTCCTGTCCAAGAATCTTGAGATGGTTGTCGGCCAAAACTGATAAAAATGCAAAATTTCTTGATCTCTTCAACCCCTAGAAGGATGCAGTAAGTATAATTATAATTAAAATTTTATTTTAATTAATGATTTTTTTGAATGATCTAATCATTATTCTAATATATGTAATGATTTATGTTAGATTGTGCATCCATCACTTGTTCCGACCAATCGAGAGTTGAAGATGTCATTTTTTCTTACTTTACGGTCTGTGCAAACTTTATCGGACCCTAAGGTCATTGATAGAATAAAAATAGGATTGTTTGGAGCAACAACCATCACCAGAAAAATAATTTTAGAGGGTGGGCTTGTTGTTGTTGATGGTATCAGTGGTGATGGAGCAATTGGTGGTGGTAATGGTGTTGTTGTTGATGCTAATGATACTCCTCTTACAGTTTTAAAAATAAACCATTATAAGTATGATCATACTGGTTATACAGATTTTACCTCTCCTAGCGAATGTTCTACATACAAATGTCAAGACTGCAAGGCAAAACATAATGTAGTGATTAATTCTATTAATACATTAACTGCTTCTGTAAAGGAATTGACATCTAAGAGGGGTGTTATTCCATCAAAGAGGATTTTATATCCATCCACTCCATTAGAGATTAAGGCTAAGAGGAGAAGGAAAGTAATTTCAAGGCATTATTAAGCATCCAAAAAAGCAAAATTGCAACTCCTTTGTCCGTGTGTTGCACTATTGAGCAATGTATAATCGCCACAGTAGAGTAGCACGAATTGAAGAAGATAAATATATATCGTTTGTTCCATTTAACAAATAGACACATATCTGCTTCAATAGATTATACATCTACTGAAAATTATCAAATAGATATATACATATGTTGCAATAGTTGACTAACTTGTTGCATCAGATACAGTATCTGTTGCAACATATGTCTGGTCTATTTTAGTAAATCAAATATATCTACATACCACTTTTATTTGTACCAACATATGACCTATCTGCTGCAACGGATGGGTCATCTGTTGAAATAAATTAAATCAAGACTTTCTACCATTTCAGTTTTCCCAAACAGATGAGTCATATGTTGTAATAGATGGTTCATCCATTGGAAATTATCATACAGGTCTTCCTCATATTATAATTTATCCCAACAGTTGATCCATCTGTTGCAACAGAAATATAATCTGTTTGGGATAATTTAAAATAGGAGGAAAAACTGTTTGATTTGTTAAAATAGATGAGTTATTCTTTTTAATTTTTTTGTATCTCTGTGATTAGTATTGACCAATTCTGGCTTTCCAGGTGGATGTCACTGTATAAGCTACTGTTGAATAGCATTGACAATATGTTACTCTTTTTATGTAAATACAGAAAACAGAAAGTGCAGAAACCTTACACAAATGACATTAAAGATCCATGACGACCAAATCCAAATTTCATAGCATCGAATGAAGAACTTGTCCAAATTGAGTAGATTTTTATAGCTTGAGTCTATCAAAGTAATAACCTCATCCCTCCTTAGGAATTCTCGGCATCAAAACTTAAATTGTTGATGTATTTGTTGAGATCTGTACCCATTTTTTACATTTCATTTATTTGTTCATTTATTTCATGTAATTTCTGAAGGTTTCGATTTATTTTATTTTGTCTATGAATTTTATTTTATCCTTAGATTTAAACTTATTAATTGAAATAGAATACTAGATTCAAATATTGCAACAAAAAAGGTATCTGTTGCAACAGACGACATATTTGTTGGAAAATATCAAACAGATTTAGACATATGTTGCAATAGGTAGGTAATCTATTGAAAATTACCAAACATGTCTTCCTACTATTGCAATAGATAGACTTAGATAGAAACATCAATATAATGCAACAGATGACCAACCTATTACAACAGATAAACTATATGTCAGAACAGGTAGAATATATGTTACAACAGAAGGACAATCTGTTGCATCATAAAAATTCAACTTTCATTAGACATAAAAAATTGTCACTATATGTAAAGTGAAGTGACTTAAAATAAAAAAAGGCGGGATCCATCGACAGTGTTCATTTTAAACACCTAAAATAAAATAGGCATCAAGTAGACAGTGTTTATTTTAAACAACTAAAATAAAATAGGCATCAAATGAGTCAGCTTGGCACTTTTTGTCCTGTTGGCAGCTCGCGTGTAATTCACGCAGCCAAGGCTAGTTGAACCTTCATTTTTGCTGACTTGTCATCTGATTTGGCCCCCAACGGTTATTTTTCTCTCATTGTCTTGTATATTCATCTTCTTCCTAAAATTTAACCTAAATTCCCAAATCTTCTTCTTCATCATCTTTGTTTCTCTATCCAAATTCTTCAAATTATTTGTATTTATTTTTTCTGCATATTTTTTTCATTTTTTCCAATTGAGCTTGATAATGTCGAGCTCATCTTCCACTATTTTTTGTGATTAAGATTTTTGATATTGTAAGTATGGTCATGAAGCTCTATTGAAGACTTCTTGGACTCAACAAAATCCAGGTCGTAGGTTTTTTACTTGTAAGATTTCAAAGGTAATATTTATTTATTTAATTAGTTGATTAATTTGTAATTATTTTGTAATTGTGGTCTTATTTTTATAGAAGTTGTGTGGATGTGATTATTTTAATTGGTATGAATTATTTTAACGACCTCAATCCCAGGTCTATAAATTCTCTCATAATCGAAGAGGAGTCGGTCAAGTTTATGTACTACTTTATATTTGGGGCTTCCATCCATGGATATACACATATGAGAAAGGTCATTGTCGTTGATGGCACACATTTGTTCAGAAAGTATGAGGGTGTGATATTGTTCGCTGTCGCGCAAGATACGCAAAAGCATATCTATCCCTTAGCGTATTGTGTGGTGGACAAGGAAAATGATGTGTCGTGGGGATTCTTCTTCGAGAATTTTAAGTCTGTTGCTATCGATGAACCAGAATTATACATTATCTCAGACAGACACATAAGCATAGCCAACGGTCTCACAAAAAATTATCTTCTTGCGCATCATGGTGTTTGTATTAGGCATCTTAGTGAAAATATTCAAAAGAATCACCACTGTGCTGATTATCACCATTTGTACTACCATGCGGCCAAGGCGTACACATTGGAAGAATTTAATGACTACTTCAACGTCCTTACAGAAAAATGCCTCGACGCAGCAGCTTGCCTCGAGCACGACGTTGGATTTGAAAAGTGAATTTGGGCTCCCTTTCTAGGAAATAGATTCAACGCCATGACCACAAACATCGTCAAGTCGCTCAATGCAATATTACTAGACGAAAGAGAGTATCCAGTAGCGGCCATCTTCAATTCAATTTCACATAGGTTTGGCGAAATATTCAGTAGAGGTATGCGGAGATGAGCAATTCAAGGAATCCATTTGTTCCCAAAACCAAAGATCTTAAGGAAAAACATGACCGAGGGCAACAAATTGTATGTGAGCAACATAAACGGAAGCACCGATGAATTCACCTTGCTTGGTTGTGGTCCTTCCGCCAAAGTTAATTATCGAAAAGGTCAAGTTCTTGTAGGAAGTACAACTTGATAAAATTGTCATGCGCTCATGTAATGGCAGCATTGCGTTTGAAACACGGGGACGATTATGGAAGTATCATTTACAACTACTCTTCTTCCATATATTCAAAAAAATAATATATCCTTGCATACTTTGGAACCTATTTGTGCAGTACCTCTAGAGTCGGAATGGAGCTAGAAATGCAAGTTCTTCCACCCGATTTCAATCCTAAACTAGAGAGGAGGATGGTGAAACATGTTAAGGGTGTGTTGGAGTCTTCAAGGCCCAAGAAAAGGAACAAGTGCTCCAAGTGCAAAAGGACGGGACATAAGAGAATAACATGTAGCCTTAACATAGGAAAATAGAATTGGCATTGTATTTTTTTGTTTTATTTTATTTTGTCAAATGCACTAAACAATTTGTAATGTGTATTCTGTTTTCAAAAGTAATGAATTGCAGTCAAAATTGACTTTTTCGTTGTGCATTATCGATTCCAATCCATTTATTATATACTATGTATCGCACCCCATTTCGAACTGGTCGAAACAGTCCGCAATATAATGGTGTTCGTGATGACTCTTTTCGATTTTTTGAAAAAATTATTTGTTTTGTTTCGAGTCGCCACCTAACTTTTAAGGAAAAATTAGGAAAATCATTTTTCTAATGTGAAAACTCTATTTTAGTTTGCGAAAACCAACGACATTCTAAGTAAGGGTTTTGATTACTCAAGGGGAAGGTATTAAGCACCCTTCAAAGCCTATCCGAAGATAGTCCTTAAACTTAGTTTCAGAAAAATATTTAGAAAATATTTATCTCATTGTTTGTTAAAAAAAGTGACAAGAGAAGAAACTTTCATTTTTCTTTTTTGGAATAGAAGCTCAAGGTGTATAATACGTAACACTGTCATATATAAGGAAGTAAAATGTATGTATTTTAAGTAAAATTGCAAAATGTATGTATTTTAAATGCGGAAAAAAAAGGAAATATTGTAATAAAAGATTTGTTAGAAAGTAAAATGTTTTGTGGGCTTGTAAGAAAATATGTATGAAATTGTAATATATAGACAACATTATTATGAAGTAAAAAAAAAGTAATTTTTTTTAAATGTGAATACTTACTAATAAAAAAAAGTAAATATAGATACATGTGTGTTTGAAAGTATATGAAAAGGGCGTGAAAATTTATTAATTTGTGAAATCTCAGTAGTTAAAAACTAAATAGTAAATAAAACTTAATAGTAAATGCATATAGATAATAGAGTTGATATAGCATGTAAATGATAATGTAATAATAATACAGTAGTAAGAAAAGAATATACTTTATATATGAGAGTGTAAGAACGCATATATATCTTGTGCTTTTGAAGGTTTTTTGAAATCTGAGAAACTTGAAGTAAAGTTAGAAAATATAGAAAATGATCAAAAGCGCCCCCAACCTTTACCCCAAATTTCAACTACACACTTATACTTTGCGGGGGTCCTATGACCTCTCCCTCCTGAACTATTTTAAAGTAAAATTATTACCCCCTTAACGCTGACATGGCAAGAGAGTGTGTTTCACTCTCTTTAAAGAGAGTGAGAACGAATTTTTTTATTAAAAAATTATTTTTAATATTTTTTATGCAAATAATTTTAATTATTACTTTTTCTTATTCATTTTCTCATGTCTTCTTCTTCTCCTTTTTAGAACAAAAATTCAAGAGCTCATTAATGGAGTTCCTCATCTTCCTCATGTCCAATTTCATTTTCTCATCTTTCTTGAACTAATTAATGGCGAAGACTCATTAATGGTATTTTTTGATAATTTGAAAAATGTTATTACCGAAAACAAGAAACACTTGAACTAAGGAAACAAGAAGATTTCTCCGATTAATGAATTTTTGAATGAGGAAGATGAGAAACTCCGATTCAAAAAACTTGAAAAAATTCAAGAACTCCGATTTTCTCTCTTTTTGCTCAAGATCTAGCATTAATGGCGAGCTCAAAGCTTTGAATTTCCACAATGTCATATATAATTTTCAACACATTTTTTATTTTCTCTATTTTTGCTCAAGATCCGCCATTGCTCAAAGCTTTGAATTTCCACAATGTCATATATAATTCCAACATAACCCACAATGCCATATATAATTTCCAAAAAAGAATTTAGAACTCTTATGACTGTAAAATCATATTGTGAATCATGACACAAAACCTAGAAGATAAAATTCTTGCCTTCAAAACTCTAAAAGTTAAAACACAAAATGCCATAACTCAAAGCTCCAAAAATCCATTTTTCAAAAGTGCTAAAAATCATTCGTCACCTTTATGGGGTTGTGTTTCTTTAGTTGATAATTCAGCTCTGATAACGGAATCGAGGACTGGAATGTCATTTCCGTCGATTTTGAAAGATACTCAACGACTCCTTGGAATTGGGCTGCGTAAAAAGGTTGTTTTCAGGTTGAAAAATATTGATGTCTATGCTTATGGTACCACATTGTCACAGCAATTTACTTAATTATTTTGGTCTATATCCATTTTATGTTGCAACTTTTGCTTTGTTGTAGCTGAGGTTTTTGATTTTTGTGATCGTTTGTGCGGAGCAAAATGGGTTGAAGAAGAAGATGAAATTGGGTTGAAGAAGAAAATGGAGCAAAATGGAAAGTGGGGAAGAAGAAAGGAAATAATAAAGTTAAATAATTAATTTTTTTAGAGTAAAAAAGAAAAAAATGACGTGGCAATGACATGGCAGCACGTGTATCACACCACATTCCAAATGACTGGTTGTCAATTTTCAGGAGGTAATAATTTCACTTTAAAATAATTCATTTCGGGAGGTAATAATTCTACTTTAAAATAGTTCAAACGGATAATAATTTTATTTTAAAATAATTAAGGAGATCATAGAACTCCCGCAAAGTATAAGTGTAAGATAAAATTTGAGGTAAAGACTGGGGGCTTTTAACCATGTGCTTTTGAAGCCTCTTTGAAATCTTGAAGTGAAGTTAGAAAATATAAAATGTAATGACCATTTCGATTATCTCAAGTAAAAAAGAAAATGCACTCTAGATGGGTGTCACTTGCGAAAGTCTTGACTAACTAAAATCGCTCCGTGATTCATTTTGAGACTCCAATTAAGTCGAGTCAATCATTAATTAGTGCAACTGAAAAACTAAGACAATTACTAGCTATTTGAACCAATTCGAAAAATGTATATTAAGATTGCACTTAGAACAAAATTTGCCTTAATTCTAAAGAGTCTATTCATGATGTGTAAACGTCCAATATAAAGGGTTAATCGGGGAAGCTAATTCTAGATAATTTTAACCAAAAAAATGTCAATCAATTCCAATCGAAGCAACATGAAACACATATTCAGTGTAATACAACGTCAATGAAATAAATATGAAAAAGCGATGAGAAAAGTAAGGAACTCGATACTATAGATTTCCTATCGAAGGAACCGACTTCTAGACATTTGGACCCCGAGCTCTTGTCCTATGGCCATTGACCCAATTGTTGGGTTAACAGTGAGTCCCATGGCGGAACTCCGATTTCCAATTGTACATGCGATAGATAAAGATTAGAAAACGATTAAATAATTCAATAATTCAAAGATGTAGGCTACAGAAAGCACACCAAATAAATCATCCTAAGGTCAAATTACACGAACCAAGGATATGAATATATTATATATTTCAAACTAATTTACTTTAAGAAAAAACCCAAGGATATGAATATATTATATATTTCAAAAGGTGGTTGATCATAGTTATATGTCAAATAATTTAGCTCAACAAAATTCGAGATGACAAAAATGGCTCTTCTATAACTGGACACGTTGTACACGAACCAAACTACAATTTCCAGAAGTTTGGTTATTAGTAAATCATAATTTTATCACATTTAACACCAAACGACACTAGACATCTATGTTAAGTCAAATACAAAATGAGGCGAAGGAAGGAAATTTATAAATTCAAATCAATGGTGGAGACAAACTTCTAATTCTAGGGTTAGTTTTTACACCAAATAATAACTTGGAGATGGATTCAAACTGTATCAACCACTACATCCTAGTAAATAAAGCGAAACAGAGGAGCAAAAAGTCTAATAAACATCACATGTTTGGATATTAAAGCAACCACATAAAATAGGGTAGCCAAAACCGAAACCAAGTCATATAGCCAAACTTCCACAGAAAAGGAACAACAACACCACAGAAAAGAACAAAAACCAAGAATACTGCCACAGCCCACCAAAGTCGCGAGTCAGCTATTCATGAACTTGATTGGCAAAACGACCAGTAGCCCTAAAATACACATATGCACATATGAACAGACTTGTATACCCACACACGGAATAACTTCACAAAATCGGATTCTATTTTTTATCCATAAGTTAATAGAAAGAAACAACGTAACTTAAGACTAAGTAAAATCACATATTCGCATTGAGAACACCAAACAACCACACACTTTACTATATTCATTTTGATAGAAAAGGAGGTTTAAGATGAAACAGAATCCTCGAACTCAGTCCGCGAATAACGAACAACACAGCATAACCAAATCATTTTTCCCAAAATCAAAATGCACTTTTATCTACAAAGTTAAAGGAAAATAACAAAGAAGGGAGCTTGAAATTGAAATAAAATCATGTGTTCCCAAATAGGTGAAGGAGAGGAAACAATATATTAGTAGAGTGAGCCATCTCCTTAAACAGATAAGAAATAAAAACTTTATTTTGTCAAGGCACGCCATATGCTCCCAAAGATTGACAATACTTTGTTAGAAACTAGGAAGTCCATAACATACTACCTACTATGATCCGTATTACGAAAGGGTATAATACATAAGCAAACGCTCCAATGTTTAAAATACATCAATAACTTCAACTTGCGCGTTGCTACATATTAAGAACAGCCCCATTTTTAAAGAAAAGATTTTCTTTACATCTGTACATGGGAAGCAGAAAATGAAAAGGAACTCTATAATGGACTTTCCAAATTCAAGGATGAACATAACAAAAGGTTTTTCCCACGCCAAACTTGAACCCTTTCCAAGTTTTAAATTAGCATTTTTAAAGGAAATTTTACTCATTTTGGAGGGACAGTAATAAACTTTTCAACCTTGGCAGGGTTAAGCTACTCTTAAAACTTGTAAACAAACGAAAGCAGCGACAATTTATAGCGGCCCGGCATTGTACGAAGTATAAAGGAGTAAAATTTTGTAAATTCCACCTATTTGAACACCAAAACAGCTGCACATGTAATCAACGAGACCGGACGAACGCAAAGAAAGAAAAATGAGGTAATTCATGCACTTCATTCGGCCCAAATGCCAAACAATATCACACGTAGGAATTTAATAAACAAAACACATTTGTTATTTCACGTAAACAAGCAGGTAACCAAGGACGAAGGAATAAAGAGGACCTTATGCTATTTCTCTTACCACAAACACATGTTCGAAACAAAATCAAATTCGTACTCACTTTCGGGACTCAAATGCATAGTTGAGAAAAAGGATAAAGGCTCACATATGCAGGTATTCATTCACAACACCAATTTTAAGCATCACAATAGGATATGAGTTGAATCAAAGCAGAATCACATATCCCGGGAACGAAAATGAGATGGAAATAAAGGAGAGATTCGCACACATTGAAAACAATAGAAGCTTAGAATGAAACAAATTACCACCACATATTTGCATATTCAAAATAGGCGAGAGAAAAAACAGAGGTCCAGTAAGAAGGTATATTTCAGATATCTTGCATAATTTGACCACAAAACAGTCCGAAATCAAGTCTTTAAACTCAAACGGGGAATATAAACATGAATCGAAAACAAATCTAATGTCCACGTATTTACAGGCTATATATTCATGAAACAAATTTCAGAACCAAGATAAATTCACCAAAACAACAGAACTAGGCTAGCCGTAAAGGCAATCCAAAGTGAGCAACAACAAATTAACCACAGCAAAACCTTTATCAACCGAACGAGATAAAAGATGAATGAAGAAATTAAAGGGGCAAATTCGCACCTTGTTTGGTGCAGCAAAACTGTGGCTCCAGTGTCAAGGAATTCTCCGGCTACTACAAACCCGCTCCGAAACTTCGAAATTGGGCAGAAACTGGAAAGAAAACTAGGAAATTTTGAAAACTCCTTTTCCTTTTTCAACTTGTTTTTTTTTTGTTTCTTTACCTCTGTCCCCCTAATCTCCGATGATCAACCCTGTCCTCAAGGGAGTGGGAATCTGGCAATTTATAGCCAAATCTGGACTTTAATGTCAGGATTTGAGACAACGAATTAGTAAAAACGAGGGAAAAACAGAGAATTTGAATTTTTGAATTCAAATTTCTGAAGCAAATCCATCGATTTCAACCTTTTTCAGGCCACTTATGGCGGATTGGACGTCAATGACGAGTTGTTACATCGTTTTCGGCCCAATTTTCCTGAGTTCAGCGGATTTCACGGGACAAGATGGGGCGGTCCGCGTAGAGGCGCATCTATGGCTGCCATTTTTGTCGATGAAGAAGGGAAAAGAGAAGAGAGAAAGTCTTCGTATTGTTGTTTTTGAGAGAGAGAAATGAGTCAGTGTATGGGGAAGGGGAATGCGTGTATTGGGAGTGTGAAAAGCCGTATAAAGGGGTGATTATGTTGACTATAATCTGGACCGTCCGATAAAAATAAACATCCTAAAATAATAATAATAATAATAATAATAATAATATATATATACACAGATAAATTTAAGAAAAAGTTGATTATTTTTCTTCGTTCAATCGGACTTAAAAAAGAAAGGAGGGGAGAAAATAACTATGTAAATAGATAAATATATATAAATATATATATATATATATATGGGGGTTAAAATCGTTTACACCCTCAAACTTTGCTGTAAAAATTAAACATCTCCTCAACTTTGAACAATAATCATTCTTTCTAATTTTTTCTATTTGATTTTTTAAAATACCTATTTTATCCTTATATTTATATCAATATTTGTATCTCTTTTTAAAAAAAAAAAAAAAAACTTATTTATAAGAATAGTTTTTTATTTTTAATATATATAACATAATTTTAACATGTTTTCTATAAAAGTTAAAAATTATTTTTAAGATAAAAAAATAAAAGTAAAAAATATTAATTGAGTATGTAATTTAATGGCAAATTGTAATATTATAAATCAATAAAATAGTAAAAATTAATTTTATTAAAAATAAAAACTCTAATATTTATTTATACAAGAAAATAATATGTGATTATAATTTTATAAATTTATTTGAATGTAGGTATACAAAATAATTAATAGTCGGAGATTTTTCAGAAACAATCTTTCTACCTCTCTACCTCTCTTAGGTAGTGCTAAGGTTTTTGTACCCCTACCCTCCTCAGACCTCACTTACAAAATTTCACTACATATGATGTTGTTGTAGATGTATATTTGTTACAAATCAAATGATTGTTGTTGATACATTTTAAATTATAATTTAGAAAATAATTCATATTAACAACCAAAACTCGTTTATCTATATAGATATTAAAGAATAAGAGAAAATCAAATAAGCATCTATAAACATAATTACATACATACATACTTAATACATATAATATAAAAATTTTGAATCTTAAAAGTTTCTTTAAATTTTGTAATTAATTATAAAAGAATTTACTAATAATATTAAAAGGTGGGCTTGAGAATTTGTATATCTAATTGAAATATATTTACAAAATTATAATTATCTATTATTTTCACGTATAAATATATATTAGAATTTTATTTTTAATAAAATTAATTTTTACTATTTTTCTCATTTATTTCATTATAGTTTGTCATTAAATTATATACTCAATTAATATTTCTCACTTTTATTTTTTATCTTAAAAATAATTTTTAATTTTTATAGAAAATATGTTATATAGATTTTAAAATTAAAAAATATTTGTATATAAAAGTTTTTTTTCTTAAAAAAAAAAAAGAGATATAAATGTTAATATAAATATAAGGGTAAAATAGGTATTTTAAAAAATCAAATAGAAAAAATGAGGGAGAATGATTAGTGTTCAAAGTTGAGAGGGGGTGTTTGATTTTTACGGTAAAGTTCAGAGGTGTAAACGATTTTAACCCATGTATATATATAACGATAACTGAAAATTTTGGGATCCTTGGATTGAAAAGTAATCAGCGGATCAAATTAATTCGTATCTGTTGAGGTGGAATGGCAAAACGAACATAGAAATTATACTGAGTTTTAGGCTAATTTTCAGACTTTTTAGCTGAAATTTGTAAATAAAAGCCGGCCTTTGAGTAAAAAAAAAATTAAAGTTGGATTATTATTGGCTCGAATACTCTTTTTCTACTGATATTAATTTTATCGATACTTCCTGCTATCCCAAAAATTATTTTTTATTTTAACGCATATAAATTACAGACGCAATTTGTATAAGCATCCAATTTAATATCTTTTGCAATTTAAAAAATACATGTATATATGCGTGTGTGTGTAAAAAATAAGAATATAACAAACTTTATGTAAAAATAAGAATATTAAATATTTATTTTATACAACAAAGAGTATATATGGGGTCATAATATCACCCTAAAAATAAAAGATTAGAAAGAAAGTGAATGCGATTACCAAAAGATATATATTTATTGCGAGTTTAATGTTTAAATATTTAAGTATATTTAATTAAAATATTTTATAATATGATGAAAAATAAATTTTCTTTTTATTTAAAAATTTGTAGAAATAGAAAAAATTATATAAAAAAAAAATACAATCTTATTTAATTTTTGAAAATTATTTAGGGCCGAGGAGCATCGATAAAATGATTAGAGGAAAAAGGGCGAGTCGAAATTGGGTGTCAACACTATGTACTAAATAGATTATACACTACATTCATCGACTAGCCTCATAATTTATAATAAAACAATGTTTGTTCTACAGAGTAAATATTCAATACGTAGTGTATCATAAACTTTTCAAGTTGTCTATTGAACAAATCTTTTTCTTCATACAATGTTGAATTCAAAATAATAATTACGCATCAGAAAAGGTATCGTTTTGAAAAGATCCATCCCAATTTATTTATTAAATATTATATATGAAATTGATTACACATATTACACATCGACTAGACTCATACTATATAATAGATCTATGGGTGGTCTGCAGAGTAAAGTTTAAAATACGTAGTAAATAATACACCTTTCTAGTGGTCTATTAACGATACCCTTTTCTTCGTACACTGAACATTTCAATGTAATAATGATGCTTCAAAAAAGGCGCCGTTTTGAAATGACTCGACTACTGCGACTTTTCGTTACCTATTCTCACATGCCTTTTCATTTTCCCTCTACACGTGTATAGCTTTAATTGGTCGATTTTGTTCTCCTCTGATCTATTTAAAGAGGGTAGTTGTCAATTCTAAACCCATTTTTACTGCATCACTAAGCAAAAATAGAAGTAGAGAAAAAAATGGCAAAGAGAAGGTACCCTCTTCGTCTTATGCGCAGGATGACGACAACCCACAACCTTGATTTGCTCCGACTGAGGAGCAACCTGGATTTTCTTTTCTAGGGTCTTGTCGCTGATCAGTGGCGGCTGAACATGGAGCTCCGACGGATGGTCCGTTTTCTTCGGGCCATAGACGAGAAGCTCTACTTGAACCCCTATGAACTCATCACCCCCTACTTCCCCCTAGTCTAGTGTAGTTTAGAAAAATATAGTTCATTGCGAAAGCTTTCATAGTGGCTCTATTTTGTAAGTGAAAGCTTTCCTTTTTATCTTTTTTGTTGGAATTTTGTCCCAACATTAATATATGTAAATGCAACGAACTTTATAATGAAAAAACTGTGTTTCATGTACAACTTTGTGTTTAATTTATTTTCAGCATTATGTTTAATTTATGCACAACTTTGTGTTTACTTTATATTCCATTTATGTATAATGAACTTTATGTCTTTGTTGATGATTCAACAGTACAGTTTAAATATTTCTAAAGACTATTTATGATTATACTCGACTACACGAAATCTGAATTATATACTAATGTCTTTATTGATGATTTAGTTTATAGACTTATTATCGATTTAAACATTGATCGATTATTGACCTATACAATGGTTATGCTAAACTTACTGAATATATGGACAGTTTAAAGTAATGATCAAAAAAAGAGAAATAAAATTAAATAAAATTAAAGTATGTCAATTAACACCATTCAAACATTATAAAGCAATTTAGATACATCAACTGTGACACCCAATCTCTTTTGAACGTGATCAAGTGTTAACTAAGGCAAGCTATAGTCGTAGATCATTGAGATGGAATTAAAAAGGGCGAGAAATAAAAAAATATATGAATCATCCAAGCATTAAAGAACAACTACTTATCATGACATGAGATTAGATGTGTGTAATGAGCATAAGGAGGAGTCATGGTTGTCACTTGTGGGTGTTCATCGGATAAGTAATGTTTGAGAACAAGAAGTCTTTCTCAATGCAGACGCTTGTTCTAAGTTATTGGTTGTTACTATTATTGTCCTCCCTTATACCCATTTGATCGAGTGTCCAACTGTTTTATACTCTCATATGACGATATTTAGTCACTTTACATTGCGTGAATGATGTTTATTTATTTTAATTCTCCTTTTTTGATTTGATATAATATGGCTGAAATTGATTTATTTAATTTGTTTCATATATAATCTTTATTTGTTCAATACCCCCCCTCCCCCAAAATTTGTGAAGGGTAATGGTAAATTATTTAAAAGGTAAGAGATATTACCTAAAAAGTTCTTAGAATGTTACAGAAAAATCAGCGAATTGCCTTTTGAGATTTTATTTTTGATAAAATAAGAAAAAGAAAATTATACATTGCACAACATATTAATATGATTTAATGACATAAATGGCCTAACTTTTACATCTTTTCATAAATAGCTTAATTAATTTCAATTTTAGCATATGTATAAAATTTAAATGTTATGATAATAACTAATGAGATCCCATCAAATTTGAATTTAAACTTATTATCTTTTTTATCTATTCCGACTTCTCTTGCCTACCATTAATATTACCGCATTATTTTAGTAAATTTTCTTTTCTTTTCAAAAATCGATACACACCATTTATATTCATCATATATTAAATAATATAATATGATATACTATTACTTTTCATATAATATAATGTTATTATATAGTTCACAATATGCTTATCTAAATAATTTATATTATGTATTGTGTTTATATCCAATGTATATAATGACAATGTACATTATTAATATATATTCGTTGACATAAAATAATAATAATAAATTATAACAAAAATATTATATTATTGATATAGGTTTTACTATAAAATAGTTAATATATATTGCTACTATATTTGTTGTATTAGTAAAAATATACCATATATACATACAATATTTAATACATATTGATATGATATTGTATTTGCAGAATTATTTTAATTATACAATTCACATACATATAGTATTCGATATATACTGCTATTATAGATTTACCTTATATACAGTTGATAAAAAAATATAAGCATCATTATCCAAATTTATAACAAATTAAAATAATTAATAAGTATTTTATCAATGTAAAAATAAAAAAAGAAAAGGCTATAGAAAAGGGAAGTAATAATTGGTCGGCCACATTAATGCAAGCACCAGCAAATTACTAGGAATTTATCATTACCTAATAAATTGAAATCGTTTCATCTTTTTTCTTCTTCTTCTTTTTAATTAATTTAGACAAAAAAGAAAATTTATTTAGGTTTGTTATAAAACAAGAAAAAATAAAGAAAAGAGTAGAGAGAATAGAGAGAGTGATTCGTATTTTTTCTTTTGATGGATGAGAGATCATAAGATTGTAAATACAATGAACAAAACCCCTCTATTTATAGGAAAAATTTACTCTAGTCTGAGTAAAAGACAGATGCTTCAAATCCTAATAGATATCAAAGTAGATCTTGATTGACATTCACTATAATGTAAATACATTTATAACACTCCCCCTTGAATGTCTAATTGGTAGATAATGTGCCTCGTTAAAACCTTACTTGAAAAAACCCAATAGGAAAAAAAATCTAGTGAAGGAAAAAGAATACACATCTCTAATAATATGCATTTCGGCCGCCTCATTAAAAACCTTACAAGGGAAACCAGTGGGATAAAACCTCGTAAGAAAAAAAGAGTACAGCGCGTATTAACTTCCCCTAATGAGAACATCATTGACCTTTGCATCTCGATCTTGTGCAACATCTTCTTGGAAGTTGCAATTGGAGAAGATTTGGTGAATAAATCACTCACATTGTCAGTTGAACGAATCTGTTGCATGTTAATATCATCATTCTTTTGTAGCTCATGTATGTAGAAAAGCTTTGGCAAAATGTACTTCGTTCTATCTCCATTTATGAATCCTCCCTTAAGATGTGCTATGTATGCTGAATTATCTCTGTATAAAATTGTAGGTAGATTGTCATATTTCACACCACATTTTTCTCGAATGAGATGTATCATGGACTTCAACCATACACATTTTCGGCTTGCTTCATGAATAGCTATTATCTCAGCATGATTCGATGAAGTGGCTACGATAGACTGCTTTGTATATCTCTAAGATATGGCAGTACTACCACATATGAACACATAGCCTATTTGAGACTGAGCTTTATGCGGGTCAGATAAGTACCCAACATCAGCATGACCAATAAGATCGGGACTGCAATCTTAAGAATAAAACAAACTCATGTGTTTTATCCCATTTTGATGTCTCATAGTAGGAGCAGAAATATATCTTGCTAACAAATTAACTGAAAAGGCTATAGGCCTTGTAATATTTGCAAGGTACATGAGTGCATCAACTGCACTAAGATATGATACTTCATAACCAATCCAATTCGATATATTTCGAATTTCAGCAAATAATCTATTGCTTTGAAAACTCTCCAAGAGTTCCAATGATGTTCAAGCAATAAACTTATACAATATAAGGATTATAAATAAGTTTCCCAGAAGCTTTTATATGCTTCAAGCAGTTTGAATCCTTAAAAGTTTTCACATAAGTTTTGTCAAGTGACAATATTCAACATTTCATGAGTGACATCTTCAAGTGTCTGGACTGCAAATCAAATAAGTTTTACGTTTACCAAAATGCATCATTTCATGTCACTTGATAAATGTTTCTACATCAGCATGCTTAAATAAATGTAGAATTCAGATCCTCGTAATCTTTCATAATATTGCGCCAATATTGTGTCAAATATATTGATGATATATCATTTCGTATCGGTTCACAATGCGACATAATATTTTGAGATCTCATCACTTCATTATTTTCAGGTACATGAACCTCTCATAAGGTTCATGAAGTGTCATGTCGTAGGATCTTCAAAAGCTCATTGCCTTCTTATTATGATTATTTGCTCCTTATTTTTAAAATTTTATTGCCTTCTTATTATGATTATTTCCTCCTTATTTTTCAAGGACTATTTCATTTGGAACCGATTAGTCTACCACGCCTCACACATGCATAGACTCTGTCCTTTAGGAACACAAAATAAGAGCACTTGCGCTTAATATGAGATGCTTTCGGGATTTGACTTGAATTATCTTTTGGATGAGGATCTGGTGATAATTTCTGACATATTTCATAGCACTTATAATCTCCTCCTTATGTTAGGAAAACTAACATACATCTTCTACTTCTTTGAGGAATCCATCTTTGTGCATTATGGTATATTCATTAATCCTATAGCGCACATCAAAATTATTAGATGGAATAATTGGTTCCCAATCTTAAACCAATTGAGAGGGAAGAAATAATCATAATTTATTGGTCTAATGCATACAAGTGTTATTGCATGCAATATATCATATTTCAGACCAATACATGAAACTTTGTTCTCATTAGCGATGGATTAGCTATTTATCGAAGGCATTCAATGCCAAACCATCATCATCAAGATAACTTTCTTGATTGCACAATCTGAAAATTATGTTCTTAACTCAATTTTATTGAGCAAGCAACTTTATGAATGTCAAACTGCAGGTTGATAATGAATGTACATGTGATTATCTTATTGATGCATCTTTTTAACATATCACATGATAGGTGAACGGGCCCTTATTCGCCTTTTATAATTTTCAGATTTGAAGGGATCCAATCCCAATATTAGTTGGTCCAACCAACTTATTATGAGAATAAATGACATAAACAATTCTTAAAGAATCTTCTAGTTCTTCAATACATGCACATCTTTGAGATGTCACAATCGTTCATATCAATTTATGAACTTTTATTCTAGTAAACTTCAAGTTTACCATGACATGTACTTTTTCTTTAATAAATTTCAGATTTACTATTACATGAATAAATTTTAGATTTACTACTTCAGAAGTAGATTTCAAAATTATTCAACGTCTTTTGGAGATGAGTTGTGATACAATCACAATCAAGTGCACGTTTGCATTAATAAGTTTCTCATTCCCCATGAATGAAATATAATTGTGCCTTAAGCCTATCAAATTATGATAGCTTATAACCCTTTTCAAGATTTTGCTACTTCAGAAGAAAATCGAAACATACATATGATGTAGAGAATTTTTCTTTCTCTAGCATATCTTATAATCATATAAGCGTGTGAAAATATCATCACTTTTGATGATCATTATCATATTGTCCTTCTATGCGTATATTCGTGCATTCAATCACTTGTCTTTCAATCACTTGTCTTCTTTCAGACATATTATGCACTGCTACCACATACACCTTAAGAATGAAGTAAGTTGTCATATTTCAGACTTATCATATATTGCTACCACATTCACTTCATGGAATGAAGCATATTCAATGGGTCAAATTTTATGTCTTTTCATCAAACACCCATTATTTTGCCTTAGCCATCACAATATCATCAATATGGTTTATTGAGATTCAAACTCAATATTTGATTCATATAAAGGCGTCTTAGGTATGAATCGATGGGACTTGAACCCAACACATTATCATCCTTTTTGATAATATTGTTCTTGAGAAATAAATTTAAAATATAAATGGTTTCAAATCAATTATTTTTTCTCAAATCCAATAATAAATATATTAGTAGTAGCACTTCGGCCACATCTACCTAACCTAGTCTGCTGCATGGTTGAAAGCTTATCAAGCCTGGAAGCCCAAGGTTTAAATTATGTTGAGGTCTGGATAACTCTATTTCTTTGATACTGCTTTGATACTTCGTATTATCTGGAACATTCTTTTTTTATCTTTTTATTTTCTGTGTTTTCCCCTTTTCTTCTGGTCTCTCCCTTATCTCAGTTGCATGCTGCAAATATTGGTATACAAACTGAAAAGCTTGAAAACCTCCGTATATCAATAGCAAAGGGCTCTCCAATGTGGTAAACCCTTGATCGTTACATTGATGTTATTGATTCACAGTCGGTGGAGTTAGTAGTGCCTCGTGTCGCTCAGTTAGTTCGTGTTGGTGTTGGATTAAATACCGGTATATTGCAAGTCTCATATGGTAATTTACATGAAAATTGCAATTTGATTGGATTCTAGTCTGAATTTATCTAGTTCTCTGTATACTTTCTCTTTTAAGAAGGTAACATTTGTATTAAAATCAAGCACAAAGGTTATGCTGTTAACTAGGTAAATATTCCAAAAGTAAGCAAAAACCTACTCTTTCTCTTCTTACAAGGACTATCAAGTCTAATATGGATTCATCATCATTTACATAATTTCCCCTTTTTTTATATTATCATTTACATAATTTTGCTTTTTTTATAACAGTGGTGTCTGGGCCAACTTGCGCACACCTCGACTAATTTCATAAGATTTTAGTGTGCATTTATCTAGTTCTCTGTGTACCTTCTCTTTTGAGGAGGTAACATTTGTATTAAAATCAAGCACAAAGGTTTTGCTGGTAACTATGTAAACATTCCAACAGTAAGCAAAAGCCTATCCTTTCTCTTTTTATAAGGACTATCAAGTCTAATATGGTAGGTGTGAGAGGATAGCTTTGGATGATTTTAGCAGGGGTAGGGGTAGGCCGAAGAAGTACTGGGGGGAGGTAATTAGGCGGTACATGGAGCAGTTACAGCTCACTGAGGACATGACCCTAGATAGGAAGATCTGGAGGATGCGAATTAGGGCAGAAGGCTAGGGTCAGTTTGGGTCGCTAGTGCAGGGAATTACTTGGTGGGGGTATTATTCTTGTTATGATACCCTTGTTTCATGCTTTATTACGAATCTGTTTACTTTTCTCTATTTTCTATTACTTGTGGGTATTGTATTTATGTTATGTCATCTTGTTTCATACTTTACTATGTATTTGTGTAGTATTCTGTGTCTCGAGCCGGGGGTCTATCGGAAACAACCTTTCTACTTCTTTAGAGGTAGAGGTATGGACTGCGTACATCTTCCCCTCCCCAGCTATGTGGGAGTACACTGGGTTTTTTGTTGTTGTTGTTGTTGTTGTTGTAGTAGTAGCAAAAGAAAGATAACATAAAGAATTACTAACCTTGAAATCCTTTAGATTTATAATCTCACCTTGTTTGGAAGAGTCTCGTGCTGATAACGTGTTATAAAACAAGAAAGGATAAAGAAGAAGAGTAGAGAGAACAGAGAGAGTGATTCTTCTTTCTTCTCTTGATGGATGAGAGATCATAAGATTTTAAATACAATGAACAAAATCCCTCTATTTATAGGGAAAATTTACTCTAGTCTGAGTAAAAGACAAATGCTTCAAATCCTAATAGATATCAAAGTAAATCTTGATAGACATTCAATATAATGTAAATACATTTATAACAAGGTTTAAATTTTGGCTAAATATGTTACTATTCTTTGGTTGCTTTATTTTTTAGGACTGTATATTCATATAAAACTCTCTAAAAAGGTTATATGTGCTATAAATATATTTACATTATAGTGAATATCTATCAAAATCTAATAAGATCTAGTTGATATCTGTCAGAATTTGCAGTATATGTTTTTTAGTCAGAAACTATAAGTATTTTCTCCTACAAATAGAAGAATTTTGTTCATTGTATTCTCAATCAAGATGATCTCTCATCACTCAAGAGAAATAAAAAAATCTTCCTCTTCTCTCTTTATTTATTCTTGTTATTCTTACTTTATATTCTTGTTATTCTTACTTTATATTTCATAACACGTTATCAGCACGAGACTATGCCATCTCAAATTTGAAGACTAAGGTATTATTTTCCTTTTTTTTTCATATTGCTAATAATCTTACAAATTTTTAGTTTGTTGACTCCAGCAAGAACTACCTTTCATAGGTGTTGGATGCTGAAATATGGGTCTTGGAGACGCCATAAAGAAAGAAAATACAACATTTATTCAAAATTGTGCTAAGGTTATGATTTTCTTGCGTCGTCATCTTGAAAAAATTCTGAAAATTGAAGACCTTACTACTAATGATCCATTTGTTTTGTGAAATAGCCTAAAAGAAAGATTTGACCACTTGAAGATGGCCATCCTCCCAAAAGCACGATATGAATGCATGCACCATAAAAATAAGATATTTGGTTCAAGTCTCATCGATTTATCGCCTAAGACGTCTTTATACAGATAAGACGTTGAGTTTGAATCTCAATGCACTATATTGATGATATTATGATGG
>NC_061113.1:58823912-58829828 GCF_002878395.1 Capsicum annuum | reverse complement strand
ACGTTGAGTTTGAATCTCAATGCACTATATTGATGATATTATGATGGCTAAGACAAAATAATGGGTATATGGTGAAAAGTCGCGAAATCTAACCCATTAAATATGCTTTATTCTCTAAAGTGAATGTGGTAGCAATACATAATATGTCTGAGAGAAGACAAGTGATGATATTTTCACACTCTTATTGTGATTATAATTAGAGATATGTTGGAGAAAAGTTCTCTACATTATATGAACACCTCAATTTGCTCTTAAATTAGCAATATTTTTAAAGAGGTTATAAGCTATCATAATTTGATAAGTTCAACGCACGATTACATTTCATTCATGGGAATGAAAATTTTGATTATTATAAGCACATATCCATTCCCTGGGGTGATGTGATAATATTTAGTAAAGCTTTTAATATAAACGTGCACTTGATTATGTTTGTATCACACACAACACACATCCAAAAAAGGTAGAATAACTTAGAAGAATTATTTTGAAATCTACTTCTAAAGAAGTAAATCTAAACTTTATTCATGTAATAGTAAATCTCAAATTTACTAAAGTAAAAGGTACATGTCATGGTAAACTTGGAGTTTTCTAAAATAAAAGTTCATAAATTACCATGAACGATTGAGACATCTCGAAGATGTGCATATTGAGTATTGAGCATATATTGAAGAATTAAAAAATTCTTCATTACTTTCAATGTTGCTTTTTCTCATGATAAGTTGGTTGGACCAACTAATTTTAGGATTGGATCCCTTAAAATATGAAAAGTATAAAAGGTAAAAAAGGGTCCGTTCACCTATCATGTGATATCTTGAAAAGATGCATCAATAAGATGATCACATGTACATTCATTGTCAACCTGCAGTTTGACGTTCATAAAGTTGTTTGCTCAATAAAATTGAGTTAAGAGCATAACTTTCAGATTATGTAATCAAGACAATCTCGATGGTGATGGTTTGACATGAATGCCTTCGATAAATAGCTAAACCATTGCTAAAGAGATCAAAGCTTCATGTGCTAGTCTGAAATATGATATGTTGCATACAATAACACTTGTATGCATTAGACAATTAAATTATAATTATTTCTTCCCTCTTAATTAGTTCAAGGTCGAGAACTAACTATTTCATCTAATAGTTTTAATGCAGTATACGATTAATGAATATGCCATGATGCACAAAGATGGATTCCTTAAATAAAATGGAGGATGTATGTTAGTTTTCCTAACATAAGAGGAAGATTATAAGAACCTATGAAATATGTTAGGAATTATCATCAGATCATCATTCAAACGATAATTCAAGTCAAATGCCAAAAATATCTCATATTTAAGTTGCAATTGCTCTTATTTTGTGTCTCTAAAGGACAAAGTCTACGCATGTGTGAAGCATGGTAGACCAATTGGTTTCAAATGAAATAATCCTTGGAAAATAAAGAGCAAATAATCATAATAAGAAGACAATGTGCTTTTGAAGAGTCTACGACATAACACTTCACGAAACCTTATGAAAGGTTTAGGTACATGAAAATAATGAAGTGATGAGATCTCAAAATGTTATGTTGCATTATGAACCGATAAGAAATAATATATCATCAATATCTTTAATATAATATTGGTGCAATACTGTAAAAGATTACAAGGATATGGATTCTATGTTTATTTAAGCATGCTGACGTAGAAACATTTATCAAGTAACATGAAAGGATGCATCTTGGTAAGCGTAAAGCTTATTTGATTTGCAGTCCAGACACTTGAAGATGTCACACATAAAATGTTGAATATTGTCACTTGACAAAATTTATATGAAAACTTCTTTAAGGATTCAAAATATAAAAGTTTCTGGAAAACTTATTGATAATCCTTATATTGTATAAGCTTATAGCTTGAAAATTATTGAAACTCTTAGAGAGTTTTCAAAGCAATAGATTGTTTGCTGAAATGAGAAATATACCGAATTAGATTGGTTATGAAGTACTATATCTTCGTGCAAGTGGTGCACTCATGTATCTTGCAAATACTATAAGGCCCGATATAGCCTTTTCAGTCAATTTGTTAGCAAGGTATATTTTTGCTCCTACTAGGAGACATCAGAATGGGATAAAACACATGAGCCTATTTTATTCTAAAGATTGCAGTCCTGATCTTATTGGTCATGCTGATGTTGGGTACTTATCTGACCCGTATAAAACTCAGTGTCAAATAGGCTATGTGTGAATATGTGGTGGTATTGCCATATCTTGGAGATATACAAAGCAGTCCATCGTAGCCACTTCATCGAATCATGCTGAGTTAATAGCTATTCATGAAGCAAGCCGAGAATGTGTATGGTTGAGGTCCATGATATATCTCATTCCAGTAAAATATGGTGTGAAATATGACAATCTACCCACAATTATATACAGAGATAATGGAACATACATAGCACATCTTAAGAGAGAATTCATAAAAGGAGATAGAACGAAGCACATTTTGCCAAAGCTTTTCTATATACATGAGATACAAAAGAATGGTGATATTAACATGCAAAAGATTCGTTCAAGTGACAATGTGGCTAATTTATTCACCAAATCTTCTCCAATTATAACTTTTAAGAAGAAGTTGCATAAGATCGGGATGCAAAGGTTCAAGGATGTTCTCATTAGGGGGAGTTGATACGTGTTGTACTCTTTTTTCCTTACGAGGTTTTGTCCCACTGAATTTTCCTTGTAAGATTTTTAATGAGTTTACCTATATTCGTATTGTTAGAGATGTGTACTCTTTTTCCTTCACTAGATTTTTTTTCATAGGATTTTTTCTAGTATGGTTTTAACGAGGTACATTATCTATCTAGACATTCAAGGGGAGTGTTATAAATGTATTCACATTATAGTGAATCTTTATCAAGATCTAATAAGATCTAGTTGATATCTATCAGGATTTGAAGTATCTATCTTTTAGTCAGAAACTAGGAGTATTTTTCTCAATAAATAGAGGAGTCTTATTCATTGTATTCTCAATTAAGATGATCTCTCATCACTCAAGAGAAATAAAGAAGTCCCCCTCTTCTCTCTTTATTTATTCTTGTTATTCATACTTTATATTCTTGTTATTCTTACTTTATATTTCATAACAATTTATCAATTGTATTTAGTGTAATTAAGGAATGCGCAAAATTAATGTGGGAGGATTAAAGTAAAATGAAATAAAAAAATATAAAAAAGAAAGGTACAAAGAAAACATGAAAAAAGTAGAGAAAAAAATAATACTGAAGATTTGAATTTGACAATTTGATTGTATTCAATTAATTTATATAATCAATTTGAATGCATAAATATAAAATTTCTCTTACATCTTGGATGAACTTATAAATTAGTAGAAACTTATAAAAATATGAGAAAAAAATAGAGAAATAAAATATAATATCAAAGATTTGAATTTGACAATTTAATTGTATTCAACTAATTTATATAATCAATTTGAATGCATAAATACAAAATATCTCTTACATCTTGGATGAACTTATAAATGAGATTTTTTTCTTAATTTATTGATATTTTTTTCATCAGAGGTAGAGGTATGGACTGCGTACATCTTACCCCCCAGACCCCACTAGGTGGGAATACACTGGGTTTGTTGTTGTTGTTGTTGTTGTTGTTGAATTTATTGATGTTTTATATGATCGCGCGAAACACGATTAAATTTACTAGTTAATGATAAATTTAAGCTAATACTCGTTCGTGCTTCTTCTTCTTGTTTCTTCTTATGCTTCTACTACTTCTTGTTTATTCTTTTTCTTCTTCTTGTTTCTTCTTCTATTTCTATTTCCTTATTCAGCCTCTTCCTGCTTTTGTTTCTTATGCACCTCCTTCTTTTTGCATCCTTGGATATGAATAAAATTTAAACGCTTATTTATAAGTTTATTGTTATTCATAATATAAATATATAAGTTTACTGTCATTCATAATATAAATATATAAGTATACTAAAAGAAAATATGACCAAACACATAAAAATGCAAAGAGAGATTCTTAAAACGGAAATTTTCTTACCTTTATCTTGTCTTTTTCTTTCCCACTTTGGTTAATTCACAAGTTATATAGTGATGGAGAAGAGAAAGAATAATCTTGAATGAGAATTTTGATGAAACAAACTATAATTTATATAGGCAAAATGGAGGAATACCATAAAGTGTCATAAACTTATAAATTAAATTTTTGGGATTATGAAGATTAAAAGGTTGGATTTATTGATATTATTAAGAGTATAATTGAAGAGGTGCGGGTTATATATAATTACTTTTACTAAAGACATTTAATATAAAAAGAAGAAAAATATTCAAATAAAAGGAAAAAATGATCAAAAAATCCAAAAAAAAAAAGATAAATAGCATTGGAGACCTCTAAGATATGCCACATAGGATGAGCTAAATGTCTCCTTTATATATATATATATAGAGAGAGAGAGAGAGAGAGAGAGAGATTGATTATTGAGTACTCCAATTTTTTTATGAAGCTTTTATGTAAGAATTGTAATGAAAACACCAATCAAAGGTAGTGGTGGTGGCGACGGCGACGGTGGTGGCGGTGGTCGCTGTCGTGGTCGTTAAAGCATATTTGTAAGGTTTATAAGGATATATACATTAGGACTCCTTAAAAAATATTAGATATATAAATCTAATATGATATTATTATTATTATTATTTTATTATGTGATACTGATTGACGAGTCCTCGGGGAGGAGTTAATGATAAGTTAGGGATTTGGAGACAGACGCTTGAGTCTAAAGGATTTTGGTTAAGTAGAACCAAGACGGAGTACTTGGAGTGTAAGTTCAGTGATGTGTCGCAGGAGGCTGAAGTGGTTGTGAAGCTGGACTCTCAGACTATTCAGAAAAGGGAGAGTTGCAAGTATCTGGTGTCTATGATTCAGGGCAATAGTGAGATTGACAAGGATGTCACACATCATATTGGGGCAGGATGGTTGAAATAGAGGCTCGTTTCTGGAGTTCTATGTGATAAGAAGGTGCCCCCGAAGCTTAAAGGTAAGTTCTACAGAGTGGTAGTCCAGTCGATTATGTTGTATGGAGCGGAGTATTGGCCAGTTAAGAACTCCCACATCCAAAAGTTAAAGGTGGCAGAGATGAGAATGCTGCGATGGATGTGTGGACAACCCAGGAAATAGGGCGAGGAATGAGATTATTTGGGAGAAGGTGGGAGTTGTCTCGGTGGAGGACAAGATGCGAAAAGTGAGGTTACGTTGGTTCGGGGACGTGATGAGGAGGGTCTCTGATACTCCAGTGCAGAGGTGTGAGACACTGGCTATGAATGGTTTTAGGCGGGGTAGAGGTAGACCAAAGAAATATTAAAGGGAAGTGATTAGGCATGATATGGAGTAATTACGACTTACGGAGGACATGACCCTTGATAGGAAGGTATGGAGGATGCGGAATAAGGTAGAGGCTTAAGGGGTATGAGTGCGTCGGTAATAGTAGGGGAGCACTCCTCTATGTCTGGAATTTCTTGTTCGTGGCTAGTGGTGTTAGTTTATTTTGCATACCGTACTAGGTTGTATGCACTTATCTTTTGTGTTTGTTATACTGTTAGTTTGTCTTGCATACCATTCTAGTTTATATGCACTTATCTTTTGTGTTTGTTATACTGTTATCGGTCCTAAGCCGGGAGTCTATCGAAAATAGCCTCTCTACTTCTCCTGAACTAGTGGTATGATTTGTGTACACTCTGCCCTCCCCAAACCCCACTAGGTGGGAATACACTGGGTATGCTGTTGTTGTATTATTATTATTATTATTATTTTTTAATTATTATTATTATCTTTTTCTCTTACTCCTACTACTGTTAATAGCATTACGTAGTGCCTCTACTACCATTATTATTCAATTATTATTATTATCATTATATTTTTATTCTTAAATCCAAC
>NC_061113.1:58698872-58820912 GCF_002878395.1 Capsicum annuum | reverse complement strand
TAACTCATCGAATCGAGGGTCTACCGAAAACAACCTCTACCTTCATGGTAGGGGTAAGGTCTGCATACACCTACCTTTCTCAGATTCTACTTTGTGGGAATACACTGGATATGTTGTTCTTGTACAATTTTCATTTAATTAACATTACTTATAATCAACAAATTGATTATTTTCTTATTCTAAGTCTGGTGGAATAAGTTTAAAAAACATAGCTAGAGTTCAAACTTCTCCATAATCAATGTTCTTCAACTTGTTGTACTCGACTAGCTAGGAATGTAAAATTACATTGTGTAACATGTAATCAAGCAACGAAATAACATATCTTCATCTCTTATGCTCTGATCTCTGATTGGGATAACTTTTGAGAGATCATAACTGAAAACAGAACAACTGATGAAGAAATCATATTTGATTTGATCACCTTAGCTATTACTATGACGAAGCTAGAATTGCCAGATATATATAATGATAACATAACTTCGCGAACACACACCGAAAATTCGTAACCTAAAACTGTTGGAATCGACATAACATTGGTAAGAAACTAAAAATTGTAAACATCGCCAATAATAAATTAGATTAGAAAGAAAATTATCATAACGAATACATAATATTTAATATGGCAATCAAGTAGATGTTGAAAAGCTAATATTAAAAACAGACACAAAAATTATTGAGAAAATAATATGCACTAAACAAAACCCTTTAACGACTATATTGTGGATATTATTCAAATGTTTAATAATTAAATTTAAATAAATTTTAATTTTTAAATATTAGAAAAATAGTAAATGACAGTTTTGTTTACTGCAGAGTCTTTTAATGAAGGGCAAAATATTTAAATTACTTTTCTAAGAATCTTCACACTTTTAATATATTATAAATATAAATTATAGATATAGATACAGATTATAGATATAGATAAACCAAACATTTTATGAAGACAACATTACTAATTCCAACATGGGAAAATTTCAGAAATAGCAACTCTGTAGCCTTAATTATAACTTTTATAGCAACAGTTTCATAATTACGAAAAATAACAAATTGTATTTGTATTTAAGTAAAATGTTGTTATATAAATACATATACAAATATATATGTATTACTCATAAATACATATGCATAACTGTAAAATACATATTATTCTATTACTATGAAGTGGGTAAAATATTGTTACTTTTGTTATAAGTTGTAATTTTAAAAAAGTATTGGTATTTATTGTAATTATAGTCCTAAGAATACTATTTTCTCTAATTTTTCCTTCCAACATTATGACATATTCAATTCAATATGTAATATTGTTATAAACTTTGTCAATTGATCCTTACATAACTATAAGTGCATAAAATTATAGTAGTTAAATTTAAATTTTTGAAGAATTATTTATAAAGTTAACTTAATCAAATAAATATCCAATAAAGGTGTACAAAATCTCACACTTCTTCCTGCACTCACAAAGGAGTTGTGGGTTATCGGAATGAGAAAATAAATAAGAATATTTTATGACTCCAATATGCTGAAACATTATGATATTAACTATTTCACTTTTTATATAAAAAAATAATCTCATCATTTTAATACAAATTATATTTCAAATTAAATTAGTACTCATAAACAAATACGAAATAAAATACTTTCATATTTTATTTCGTAATTGTTCGCCCTCGTCCAACCAACTATTCAATAGCTTGTTAAACTAAATCTGCGATTGTTTTTTTATAAAAAAAGTTTTTTAAAAAAAAAAAAAAAAAAGGCACTTTTGATGGAAATAAGTTTGTGTTAATTAGGTCACGAAATTTTAAAAGTATTTTTGGAAGCAATTAATATTGGACGAAACTTTTTTAAAAGTACTTCTATGCGCATTTTTCTCAAAGTGTTGTTCAAAAAATAAATGGGGAAAAAACCACTTTAGCTTTTGGAAAGAAAAAGAAAAACTTCCGCTACACTTCAAGGCACTTATTTTCTCTCAAAAATGTGATTAAATATTTTTTTTTAAAAAAAAAGTATTTTTAACCTCCAAAAGTTTGACCAAACATGCTAAGAGCCTTGTTGGATTGACTTATTTTAAATAGAGAAAATGCGTTGTTTCCACCCTAAATTATACACGAAATTAGTGAGACACACCTAAATTTTAGGAGGGTCCTATTACCCTTGGACTAATTAAAACCATATTTTTGACAATCTTAGTGCCTACGTGGACCTTCAGTGTGTTGATTCACTGATGTGCCATGTAGGCCCTAAGGTTGTCAAAAATACGATTTTAATTAGTCCAGGGGTAATAGGACCCTCCTAAAATTCGGATGTGTCTCAGCAATTTCGTGTATAGTTCAGGATAGAAACAAAGCAGTCCTTTTAAATATTTTAAAGTATATTAGTAGTGTTTAGTTAAAATAAAAAAATAAAAAAAAGACTTTCAATTACTTATTTTAAGCCAGAAATATAAAAATAAGTCAAAAATCATAAGTTAAAATCAAACCTATGACTTTTAAGTTTAACTTATCTATATCTATAATATATTAAAAGTGTGAAGATCTTTGGAAAAGTGATTTGAACTTTTCGTCCTTCATTAAAAATCTCCATAATAGATAAAATTATCTTTTCACTCCATAATAATTATTTGCAAAATATAATTAAAAAAATTGTTACTCAACCCCACTAGGAGTCAAATAGTTTGTTTAGCATATTAAGTTATTAATTAATTAATCTAAAATTCATGAGAAAATATGAGAACATTACATACAAACATTGGTGCACGCCTCCGAAAAAGAATTTGTCTCCAAATTATTGAGGTTTCGATTCCTACTCTTTAACCAATCAATCATCTTATTTAGGTACGTATAATTTATTTTATGTCTCTTTATAATTGTTAGGGTGTAAAATATAGTAATAAGAAAATTCTTTATGCTAAAATCATGTCGTAGCTAGTATTACGAAAAGTTTCAATTAAATTGTTATCTTCAATAGAGAAAACTGTAGTTGAAATCATCAAAGGTCTACAACAGAGAGATCCTCAGCAGAGGCAACTATGAAGGCTAAGGTCAAGGCGAAGTGAGTTGTAGCCTGCAGTGGAAAGAGTAAAAGCAGAGGCTTGATAATGAGATTTTGAGAAGTAAAGATGTGCAGTTGGTGCTTCCTAACCATCCTGTCCTTGTTATAAGTTAATTTTTATTTTATACATGTAAACCTTTCGTTTGCCTTGATTATTCTCTCAATAGTTTTTTTCGTTAATAATTAGTTACACGTAGGTCAATTAATCAAATTCGCATGAAGCTCTATTGTTTCAATCCCAACATATTCATAATTTGAGTTCTCATCCAAACTTTGGACTAGCTAGATGACTCAATTTACTTGAATAACGTTATGCTTCTACTTAAGATTCAAAAGAGATAAACAATAGTGTACCAAAACAGAAGAAAAAGGTGAACAAGACACAGTAAATCGATTCCAACATCAATTGGTTTAAAGTCGATAAAAAAATTACTTCTATGTAATAAGTTTTCAAGTATCTCAATGAGCTCACTCTGGTCTATTGTTGAAGATAGTGAGATCAAACCTAACATTGTAGGTTGGGTTGTTGGAGTGAAACGTTCAGAGGAATAACAAAGCCAGAATAGTAGATATAAGTTATAAATATTTCATTGTGTATTTTTAACATTTCTTCAATCATAATGAATCTATGTAAGCCATTTTTGGTTAATTCTTCAATACTCTTGTGCAGGGAAGAAAGATTCATGTGTTGAGACTTCATGTTGATTACAAGCAAATTTAAAAGAATTTCTTAAAATTTTATTTCTCATTCATAGTGATACTATTTATGTCATTAAGATGTTTAAAATTGTTCTTTACTAATTTAAACTTGCTTCTGTTTATGAGAAAGTAGCAGGTGTTGATAGCACTGTAGTGGGTAAAAGGGCAGGGCACTGAAATTGGAGTTGCTGGACATAACACTACTAAAAAAAGCTGAAAAAACGACTACAAAAAACCGACCACACATCGTGGTCGAAAAAAATCGACCACAAGTGGTGGTTTTTTTTACTTTTTGTTTAATTTTTTTTTAAAAAGCGATTATTTTAAAAAATTAAAATAATTATTTCAATAATTTTTATAGTAATTATTATTTTTTTTACAAATAAAAATTTAAAAAAAAATAACAAAACCGACCACTTGTAGTCATTTTTTTAAATAAATATAATTAAAAAATATTTTTAAAAACCGACCACTTTTGGTCGGTTTTTAAAAATTCTTTTTTAATTTATTTTTAAGTGGTCGATTTTTTATTTTTTTTAAAAAAGAAAATATTTTTAAAAAACCGACCACTTGTGATCGGTTTATTAATTAAAATATTTTTAAAAAAAACCGACCACTAGTGGTTGGTTTTTGAACTTAAAAAAATTAAAAAGTAAATAATTTTTAGTAACCAATAATTATATATATGTAATCAAATATATATATTATTTTTATTAACAATAATTATATATATAATTTTTAAAAATTACACTGATCACGCATAGTCGATAACCAGTATAATAATAATAAAAATCAATCATTCTTAAATTTTGTGAAAAAATTACACTAAAAAATATATCAAATAAAATAAACAAATTACGTTAAACATAATCTTTATCTTTTACTTATGTTTCAATATATAAAATAAATATTTTCCTTCGATATACGTTAAATGACATTAAACATGCATAATCTTTGTATAATGAATATGTGTATATATATCATACTGTTGAGATAATGATATTATGTTACTATTCCAGTCATAATAATTTAATATATAACCGATAATTCATCAGAATATACAATGAACATGTTCTATTACAATGCAATATACTTGTGGATATGATATATATAATACGCATTCAAGACTTCATATATATAAATATCTTTATATATACATACATATATATATATATATATATATATATATATCATGTAGTGATCGATTGATGAACGATGTAGTCAAAACCTAGTACATTAAGCTAATCAAATATAATTAATTGACCAATCATCTGAGTATGTATATGAAACACGTCCCATTATATTATTGGATAATACACTTGTATACGTATGTGATATATATAGTACGTATTTAGAACTTGATATAGTCGATAGTGTGTATATGTGTGTGTATGTATAGGTATGTATTTATAGTACATACATATTATACAATGAAAGTATATTAATGACATAAGATAATCTAATCGATAATTCATCTGAGTATTTATGAAATACGTTATATATTATTCTGGGGTAGTAAAATCATGTTTGTGATGTTTATAGTATGTATTTGAAAGCTGATAGATGATTGAATATATGTATATATACGTATATCTCGTGTAGTGACGTATGTAGTAATCAAAAGCTAGATAACTGAATCCATATATTAGAATAATTTGAATGATACGTTGATATATATAATACTATTGAGGAAATAGATATACTATTTTGGGTCAATGTAGACACGCGTATGTTGTTGAAGTTGTAATAACGTAAGACTAGTATTACGAGGTGTATATATATATATATATATAATTGTATTTAAAAGCTAATTAACCAAAAAATTATCTTAATTTACAAAATTCATTGATATTATTATTCGATTGAGGAAATATACTACTCGTGTTAATGTGATGATAAAATAACTACTTATCTGATTTATATATATACAAATTGTATTAAATTAATTGGATGTTGTTATAAATATTATAGAATTTATTAAAATTTTAATTTGTTAAAAATTATTTTTAATTTATTAACTTATTTTGTAATTTATTAAACTTTAATTTCAAAAACAATTTTTGAAAACTGACCACACGTGGTCGGTTTCCGTAATAATTAATAGAAATAGAGGAAATAGATATACTATTTAATGTCAATGTAGATACGCGTATATTGTTGAAGTTGTAATAACGTAGGAGAGGTAATCGATAATTTATCTGATTAACACATTGTATTACGAGGTATATATATATAATATCGTAATTAAAAGCTAATTAACCAAAAATTTATCGTAATTTGCAAAATTATTTTTTTATAAATATTATAAAATTTATTAAAAAATTAATTTGTTAAATATTAATTTTAATTTATTAATTGTAGTTTATTAAACTTTAATTTATCAAAAATATTTTTAAAAATCGACCACATGTGGTCGATTTTCTGTTAATTAAAAAAAAATAAATATAATTACCCAACCCCACCCGACCCTAACCGACCCAAACCAACAAAATATTTCAACTTTCCCAATTCTAATCGCACGCACAAACACAAACACACGCTCTCTTCCAAAAATTGGCAACCATACACACATAAACACACTATCTTCCAAAAATCCACCCCAAAATCCATCGCCGACTACCACAGCCACTGCTGTCGTCGACTTTCAGGTACCCATTTTATCATTTTTAGTAACACACACATGAAGCTTTTCTAGTTGTATTCCTATTTTTTGTGTGTTTATGTAATTTCAGTATGCTTGTTTTGGACATCCAAATAATGAACTGAGTAAGGCTATATTAGATATTTGATTTATCTCTCACTATCTTGCATTCCTCATTTAGAGATCTAAGTTGTGAAAAAAATCTTTTAGCAAACAGTAGCAAATGCTTCTAGTGATTGGCAACGTTTCAAAAATGTGGAGACACAATGCAGATGACATGTTACCTCCTATCATGAAAGTTGATCTAAGCCTTTAACACACAAATCTTTATTTTTATAATTTTTTTAAAAATAAATTCACATTTTCAAGAAAATGGAAATTAAGGTTTACTTTATTTGTTACTCCATTATCGCTTTAGTATTTTGGTGGTTTTTTTATGGTGATATTAAGCTGAAACATATTTGTAAGAACTTTGAATGTGGTTGGGAATGTGGAAATTGATTGTAGCTAATGGTCAAGATTTTTCTTATTTTGCCTAATCGTCAAGAATTTTTGTTTTGAATGTGATTTAGTTTGGTGACTTGGGTGGTGATTTAGTGAGTTGAAATGTGAATTTTTGTTTTGAATGTATTTTAGTTTGGTAACATGTGAAGTGACTTAGTTAGTTGAAATGTGGATTTTTGTTTTGAATGTGGTTTAGTTTGGTAACATGTGAGGTGACTTACACTACAAGAAAATGGTAAAATTGTGACGGAATATTTGAGACGGAACATTTCTGTCACAATTTGTGACAAAATTTTGATGAATTTATGATGGATTATTTTTGTATAAATATAAAATTTTAAATTTTTTTATTTTCATATAAAAAATCAAAGAGTAACAGATTTATGACAATTTTAAATATAATTTTTGTGACAGAAATATCTTTGTCACAAATTAAAGCTTATGAGAGAAAATAATGACTTTCTGTCACAAATCCGTGACTAAATTTGTGACAGATTGAACATTTCATCACAATAATTTTAAAAAAACCTAATATAATAAAAATTTGTGACGGATTTATTCCGTCACAGTAAATTTTTTTTTTTTTTTTTGATTCATTTGATCCTCAAAAACAGAATTGGGCGCACTTTTTCCCTCTATTTTTTTTTGTTTTCATTTCCCCTCTATGTTCCCTCAAAACATAGAAAACCCTTCATTTTCACTCATTTTCCCTCTACGTTCCCTCACCCATTTCCCTCAAAACAAAATCCTTGTTCTCGATTCCTCAAATCTCCTTTTCACAGAAATCCTTATTTGAGGTACGTTTTATTCTTCAATAACTTGCAAACATTTTAGTTATCTTTTACAGTTTTAATTTAGTTTTTTATGGACCAAGAAAAAGAATTTAACCTTTTTTTGGTAATAATTCTTTATTTTGTAAGTTAAAGTATAATTTTTTTTACAGTGTTATAGTTGATTGACTAAAGAAATTTCATGTTGTATTGACCAAGACAAGAATTTAGTAGTTTTTTTTTTTGTTTGTTGTGATGCTAAAATGTTAATTTTTTTATAGCTAAAAATGTCATTTTTCTTTTACAGTTTTTAGCTGATTCTGTAGCAGAATCCTTGTTATGGAGTAAAGAAATTTCATGTTGTATAAACCAAGAAAGTGAATTTAACAGTAATTGTTTGTGCTGTGATGCTAAAATGGGTAAGAGGAAACTTCCCTATGGTTTTCGCAACTTGTCATTTTAATTTCTTTGGTAGGATGTCTTAGGGATTGCTGGTAAGTGACTAATCTTTGGATAGATGAACCCTGATTGGACTACAGCTGATAGAACATTGGATCTTTTATGTTTTATTCTCCTGCCTGTTTTGTGTTCATTTCCTGAGAATGCTTTTTCTTTCATAAAAGCTCACTGAAGGCTTCATTGTCCATGCACAAACAAGGTTAAAGAGTTCTTTACGACTGTAGGCATAGTCAGTGAGGATTCATATAGCTGAACACAACTTGTTTGGGGATAATACATAGTTGTTGTTTGGGAATAACACATTCTGATAGCCCTGGTCATGATTTTACTTACTGAAGTAGTATGTAAATAGAATGTTTCAGGAGTGGCTTCTTGTCATGCCATGGTATTCAAGCGGCAAGTGTTGATTGATTAATCGTGTTGCACAGCTGCTGTCAAGGAGAAAATGTGGCGTTGAATTAGCTGTTTGGTTCAGAGATTGAAAGGTGCGTTTGTGTTGGCTCGTAAATCCTCATTATATAGACCTGCAAATGTGCTCTTACTTAGAATGCAATGTGATGGTGGCACAATATTTGTCGAATACATTGTTGTTACCTCACTAACCTCCATTTTAAAGTGGCTAATGGAGTGCACACAAGCTTGTTTGGACACCAAAGTTATAGAAAAAGATTTGTTTATGACCTTGCTCCACATGGGCGGAACTGAAGCTATGCATATACTGTTCCTGTTTATAGTCTTATTACCTTAGACAAATAGTTAAACCTTGTATGTACTTGATTTAGGTAGTCTAAATCATAGGTGTGAGTTGGGAGGTCTCAATCTTAAGTGAAATAGAGGGCTTGAGGGGATTGAAAAAATACTATATACATGAAATTTTAATTTTATTATACACATATACCCTGTGTACTCCACTCTAAGCAAAACTACTAGGCTCTTTTCAATCTGTTTAGTACTTTGAGCAACTTAACTAGAAAGTTCCTGTAGGGACATACTCTTGTAGTGAGTAATAGATTCTCGAGTAGATAGCCTAAATTGTCAAGTTCAAAATTATAGTTGTCATAGTTTATCAAGCCTCTTCACTTAACCAATTACAAACCTCATACATTTTTCTTAGCATATTATAATGACAGAGCCTGTTTCTTTCTTTCTTCGTCAGATATGTCAAATATGAAATAGTTTTATATTAATCTTTCTTGATCGCGAAAACAACTATTTTATTCCAAGAAAAGAAAAAGGGTTACCCATCATAGGCTTTGAATTTAAGATTCCTGAATCCAATTGAGATCAAGACATAGAAAGCCTTCTCTCCATATTGATAAGAAACAACTTCATTGCCTAACAAGTTCAGATATCTGTGTAAAATGGATATGCAGATTGTAGATACTTCATACGAATCACATTACTCAATTTTGATATCTGTGTTTTGAAAGCAAATTCATGACCTGTTTAAGGTAAGTTCAACTTTGATTTGCTATACTTGAGTTCCGGAAGCAACCTCTATACCTCGACGAGATAGGGGCAAGGTCTACATACACACTATCTCAGTATGTCGAAAGTCTCTTGGATGTGGATTAGATGGTTCTTAAGATATTAGCTAGGATGCACCAATGACCTTTTTTCTTTCCAGATATAGTGAGTGATATTCTGGTAGTACTTCAGGTGTTGACTGGATAAGTATTCTGTGAGTTAAGAGTGTATATAGATTTATATTTTGTAATAACAGTACTTGAAAAGGGGTTGACGCTGATGTAGAAGGTCCAATTTTTTGGGAGAGTTTCTTTGAAATAGTGAGGAAAACTTTGTTACATGTTAAATGTCAATTACCAAAATGAGTGGATATGTAGCATTGTTCCAGTTCGAATTATAACACTCTTTCTTTTAAGGTTCTAAATTCTAATGAAAAAATACATTCCAGTTAAGATGTGCAAGTTTATAGTGGTGTGTGTGATCATATTCAATGGGGTTTAGATTTCTTGAGGAAGCTAGAAACATACGAGTCTAGATGAGGCCTTTATAAAACAACAATCTGTTTTCTTATAAAAGGTAGTGAACTGCTACTCTGAGCTGAGTCACATACACTTCCCCTTTTTTCATTTTCTTCTATACCCTCACCTCTATGACCTCACTCTTTTATTAGTAATAATAATTTTCTTCCCTTTCTCATTGAAACTCTAATCTTTCCCCTTTAATATCTTCATAGTTCACACTTATTAATTCTGTTTTCATAAAAAAATTTCAAACTTGAGATAGAAACAATTGGTGCATGAGTATACATGGTAAGTATATTCATGGAAAATAGTAACAGAGGGTCTAGTTCAGCTCCTGCACCTTTTCTGTTGAAGACGTATGAGTTGGTTGATGATGCATACACAAATCCTGTTGTTCCTTGTAGGCATAATGGTGGTAGTTTTGTTGTCTGGAATCCCCCCGAGTTGTCTAGAGATTTGCTTCCCAAGTACTTTAAACACAATATTTTCTCCAATTTTATAAGACAATACTTATGTAAGTTAACTATCCATTTGTTTCATTTTCAAGCTCGTTTTAGTTAAACTAAAGGGTAAAAAACACACCTAAAGTTTTCGCCTTCATTGCTAGTTCATCATTAATTTTTTTTTGAATGAAGCTGGTAACTCTCTTTCAGTTTTCACCATGTAATGTTACCTCAACTTCACAGGACCACTTAAAATACACCTTCACTGGACTCTCACTGTGCTATCTTGTTTCAACTTCATGAGACTGTTCTTGATATTCCATAGAACAGGTTTATAGATGCGAGTGAGACCATTGCATGCTTGTAAGGCCTGCTTGAGCCGTGCATTGAGCTGCAAGATTTTAGCAGACAAGGCTTCTGTTTTGCTCTGCTCTTCAGCTCATTGACCCTTGATGGAGAGGATTTCAACATATTACCTTCATATCATATTCTAGTATTGTTTTGTTGCCCTACCTTGCCTTCACTTTGAAGGAAGGGCTCCAGCTTTGTTGTGTGTTCTGTTGTGGGAAAACCTTATAAAATTGGTTGCTTTTGTTTATTGCATTGCTCTAGTAAATATTTGGTGGCTGATTATTTGTAATTTTTAGGGTAAAATTGAGGCCGTCATAGCTACTGCTCTTTTGGGCTCATTAAATGATTCATTAGAAGATCAAGAACTCGATATAAATCGCATGTACTTTGATGTTGTTGGTGGAGAAAAAAACCAGTGTGTGTATGGATTGGGCTCTCAGGATTCAACCTTCTATAAAGATCAAAATTCTATCAATTCGACAAATTTAGTACCCGATCATGTTGCCGAAGAGTGCATCAAAATACTTGAGAAAAAGGTGTTGCAAATGAGAGAAAATCAAGAGACTTTTGCTTTAAATTTTAAACGTTGGTAGACTTTTGCTTATTGAAGTTGTGATTTTGCATGTCTAATTAACTTCAAACTTTTTTTATTATAAATCGTGTATTATGTTTGTTTTGTTATGATGGTTAATTATTTTTAATTAATTTCTCTCTCTCTCTCTCTCTATCTATCTATCTATCTATATATATATATATTATTTCGTAATTATTATTTATTAAAATTAAAAATTCAAATAAAATTTGTGATAGATTTAATTTGTCACAATCTATCCTAAAACTGTTACAATTCCAGTCATATTGTGACTGAATTAGTTTGTCACAAATAATTTGTAATGAAATATATTGTCACAATAGTTGTGACTAGATTTAAAAATTTGTTACAGAAATTATTTTGTCACAATTTTATGACATAATATTTTGTCAAAACTCTTACAAATTTGTGACAGAATTTAAGTTAAATATAAGAATTTATATTGTGACGGATGATCTTCTCCGTTCCATCACAATAATTTTGTGACGGAATTTAAATCCGTCACAATGAATTTATGACCCTTGATTTTGAGATGCACGTTTTTCTGTCATAAGTTCATCACAAGTTATAATTTGTGACAGATTTGTGACATAAATGACGCACAATTTCACTATTTCCTTGTATTGTTAGTCACTTGAAATTGATTAAGTGTAGGTACTTGAAAGGTAAATTTTTGTTTTGAATGGGGTTTAGTTTGGTGACTTAGTAGGTTGAAATTGACTATGTGTAGGTACTTGAAATGTGGTGATGACTTAGTAGGTTGAAATTGATTATGTGTAGGTATTTGAAATGTGAATTTATCATTTTGAAGGTAGTTTAGTTTGTTGTTTTAGGAGGTGACTTAGTGACTTGAAAATGTTGAAGTTTAGGTACTTGAAATATGAATTTTTATTTAGAATGTGGTTTAGTTTGCTAACATGTGAGGTGACGTAGTGACTTGATATTGATTAAGTTTAGATACTTTAAAGGTGAAGTTTTGTATTGAAATGTTGGAATATTTTATCGTATTTGATATTGGTTAAAGTTATGCATGGTAGAAATCTATTAAAGTTGGAATCTTTAGTTGTCATTTTTTCAGATTCTTGATTTCCTTTTGTGATTTTGCTTCTTGTTATTTATATGAGTTTAGTTGGATTGAAGGTGTTATTGATTCAAAATTATTCATCTGCTAGGATACTGTTTATCAAATGTTTTTGCTTTGAATGAAAGGTTCAAAATTATTCCTATGCTCTTAATTTAGTATCTTTGCGCTACCAACACATCTGAATCTAGATTCGGTGACCGCTTATCTCTTTCACTTTAATTTAGGTCAAGCAAAAGTAAGTTGATTTCTCTCTATTTTCTTATAATAAAGTCTTGTTATTGTTCATATTGAAGTCTAGTGAAGCCGTGTGTGGCCTTGTTCGATTCACTAGCATTGTTATTATCTTCTTGTTATTGTTCATATTGAAGTCTAGTGAAACCGTGTGTTGTCTTATTCGATTCACTAGCATTGTTGTTATCTTCTTGTTGGTCTTGTTGTTGCTTGTTTTGAATGTGGTTGGTTTGGTGACTTAGTCACTTGAAAATGGTTAAGTGTAGGAATTTTAAATGAGATTTTTTGTTTTGAATGTGGTTTGGTAGGTGACTTAATTGCTTGAAAATGATTAAATGTAGGGACTTTAAAGATGATTTTTTTGTTTTGAATGTGGTTTGGTTGGTGACTTAGTTACTTGAAAATGGTTAAGTATAGGGACTTTAAAGGGGATTTTTATTTTGAATGTGGTTTGTTTGGTGACTAAGTCACTTGAAAATAGTTAAGTGTAGGAACTTTAAAGGAAATTTTTTATTTTGAATGTGGTTTGGTAGGTGACTTAGTTGCTTGAAAATGGTTAAGTGTAGGGACTTTAAAGGATTTTTTTTTGTTTTAAATGTGGTTTATTTGGTGACTTAGTCACTTGAAAATGGTTAAGTGTAGGAACTTTAAAGGGGATTTTTTGTTTTGAATGTGGTTTGGTAGGTGACTTAGTTGCTTGAAAATGGTTAAGTGTAGGGACTTTAAAGGGGATTTTTTTTGTTTTGAACGTGGTTTGGTTGGTGATTTAGTTACTTGAAAATGGTTAAGTGTATGGACTTTAAATGAGATTTTTTTGTTTTGAATGTGGTTTGATTGGTGACTTAGTAACTTAAAAATAGTTAGTGTAGGGACTTTAAAGGGGATTTTTTGTTTTGAATGTAGTTTGTTTGTTGACTTAGTCACTTGAAAATGGTTAAGTGTAGGAACTTTAAAGGAGATTTTTTTTAATGTGGTTTGGCAGGTGACTTAGTTGCTTGAAAATGGTTAAGTGTAGGAACTTTAAAGGAGATTTTTTGTTTTGAATGTAGTTTGGTTGGTGACTTAGTCACTTGAAAATGGTTAAGTGTAGAGACTTTAAAGGGGATTTTTTCTTTTGAATGTGGTTTGGTTGGTGGCTTAATTACTTGAAAATGGTTAAGTGTAGGGACTTAAATTTTTTATTTTGAATGTGGTTTGGTTGGTGACTTAGTCACTTGAAAATGGTTAAGTATAAGGACTTTAAAGGGGATTTTATTTTTGAATGTGGTTTGTAGGTGACTTAGTTGCTTGAAAATGGTTAATTGTAGGGACTTTAAAGGGGATTTTTTGTTTTGAATGTGGTTTGTTTGGTGACTTAGTCACTTGAACATGGTTAAGTCTAGGAACTTTAAAGGGAAATTTTTTTGAATGTGGTTTGGTTGGTGACTTAGTTGCTTGAAAGAGGTTAAGTGTAGGGACGTTAAAGGGGATTTTTTTATTTTGAATGTGGTTTGTTTGTGACTTTGTTGCTTGAAAATGGTTATGTGTAGGGACTTTAAAGGAAATTTTTTGTTTTGAATGTGGTTTGTTTGGTGACTTAGTCACTTGAAAATGGTTAAGTGTAGGAACTTTAAAGGAGATGTTTTGTTTTGAATGTGGTTTGGTAGGTGACTTAGTTGCTTGAAAATGGTTAAGTGTAGGGACTTTAAAAGAGATTATTTTTTTGTTTTGAATGTGGTTTGTTTGGTGACTTAGTTGCTTAAAAATGGTTAAGTGTGGTGACTTTAAAGGGGATTTTTTATTTTGAATGTGGTTTGGTTGGTGACTTAGTTACTTGAAAATGGTTAAGTGTAGGAACTTTAAAGGAGATTATTTTTTAATGTGGTTTGGTAGGTGACTTAGTTGCTTGAAAATGGTTAAGTGTAGGAACTTTAAAGGAGATTTTTTGTTTGGAATGTAGTTTGTTTGGTGACTTAGTCACTTGAAAATGGTTAAGTGTAGGGACTTTAAAGGGGATTTTTTTTTGAATGTGGTTTGGTAAGTGACTTAGTTACTTGAAAATGGTTAAGTGTAGGGACTTTAAAAGAGTTTTTTTTGTTTTGAATGTGGTTTGGTGGGTGACTTAGTTGTTTGAAAATGGTTAAGTGTAGTGACTTTAAAGGTGACTTGGTAGGTTGAAAATGATTTAGTGTGGGGACTTTAAAGATGACTTGGTAGGTTGAAAATAATTAAGTGTGGGGACTTTAAAGGAGATTTTTTTGTTTTGAATGTGGTTTGGTAGGTGACTTAGTCACTTTAAAATGCTTAAGTGTAGGGACTTTAAAGGAGATTTTTTATTTTGAATGTGGTTTGTTTGGTGACTTAGTCACTTGGAAATGGTTAAGTTTATGAACTTTTAAGGTGACTTGGTAGGTTGAAAATGATTAGGTGTGGGGACTTTAAAGGTGACTTAGTAGGTTGAATGTGGTTATGTTTGGTGACTTGGTAGGTTGAAAACGATTAAGTGTGGGGACTTTAAATGTGTTTTTTTAATGTGGTTATGTTTGGTGATAATTGAATTTTTGTGACTTGATCTAATTAGTTGAATTTGATTGATTGCGTAGATGGAACCTGATTATAGCTGGATCTATCAACGGAATAATGATAATAGAATGGGTATTAGGGAGAAATTTGTTGAAAGTGTCAAAAGATTTGTTGAAAATGCTAAGACACTTGATGTTTGAACACGTTTTCGGGCTATTCGTTGTCCTTGTGTTAGATGTGATGGTATAAATCTTGTAAGTAAAGAAGATGTGAAGGAACATCTTTATAGAAAGGGGTTTCACGAGGACTTTTTAAGATTGCGTGGTATTTATGGTGATGTTGCGCAAAATAACTTTGTTGTTGGAGAAAGTAGTAGGTCTGCAGAGCATAATGAATATCAAGATACTAGCATGACAGAAATGGTGCACGATGTTTTTGGGATGCAACACGGGGGGAGGGGGGGACTTTAGGGAAAATATCGAAGATGTTCCTAATAGCGAAGCGGGAAAATTCTATAAACAATTGCATGCTGCTAGTCATCCTTTATTTGATGGGTGTTCACACTCTGGTTTGTCTGTTTCTGTTAGATTATTAAGTATTAAATTTGACTGAAATATTGCTGAAGGAGGAATGGACTCAATGATAGACCTTATTACCGAGTTAGTTGACCCCGGTTTTGGAAGTTCTTAATTCTTTCTATAAGGCAAAAATATTGGTATCAAAGTTAGGTCTCTCCTCGGTTAGAATTGATTGTTGTGAAAATGGCTGCATGTTGTACTTTAAGGTAGATGCTAACCTAGAGTCCTGTAAGTTTTGTCAGCACCCTCGATATAAGCGTGGTTCTAGTGGAAATCAAATTGCTATTAAGGCGATGCATTATTTACCTTTAATACCAAGGTTGAAGTGGTTGTATGCTTCAAACAGCTCAGCTTCTCATATGAGAAGGCACAGTGAAAATAGAAGGCCCACTGGTGTTATGTGTTATCCATCTGATGGAGAGGCTTGGAAGCATTTTGATGCAACTTATCCAGATTTTGCAGCTGAGCCACGAAACATTCGTTTGGGATTATGTGCAGATGGATTCTCTCCTTTTTTAATTGGTGCTGCGCCATATTCATGTTGGCCTGTATTTATCACTACTTATAATCTTTCTTCTGGAATGTTGATGACTAGTCCCTATGTATTTCTGAATTATGTTGTTCCTGGCCCGCGTAATTCAAAAATAGAATAGATGTCTACTTACAATCTTTGATTGATGAACTTCAAATTTTATGGCATGAGGGGGTTGAAACTTGAGATATCTCTCTATAATAGAATTTTAATCTGCGTGCATATCTAATGTGGACTGTTGATGATTTTCCTGCTTATGGAATATTGTCTGGGTGGATGACAGCGGGAAAGCTTGCTTGTCCATACTGCATGGAAAAAAAATCTTTCACATTGAGACATGACAGAAAAAATTCATAGTTTGACTGTCATCGTTGTTTCTTGTCACCTGATCATGAATTTATGATACTCAAGAATGCATTCAGAATGAATAAAAGGGAATATAATGGTCCACCTCAAAGGCTGTCTGGTCATGACATCTGGGAGATAGTTTAGGATTTGCCTAAAGCTAGCGAAGAACCATTATACTGGCTTGATGGATATGACGTTTGGGATAACTGGACTAAGCAGAGTATATTTTGGGAGTTAGAATATTGACCAGATAATTTACTTAGAAATAATGTTGATGTCATGCATATCGAGAAGAACTATTTTGACAACTTGTTCAACACAGTTATGGATGTCACTGACAAAATAAAGGATAATCCTAAGGGTAGACTTAACTTATCAGAATATTACAAACGTAGAGAATTGCACTTACAGGAGGGGCCCAATGGCAATGTTTTTAAGCCCAAGGCTAGTTTTTCATTCAAGTTGGACTAAAAACGTCAAATATATGAGTGGGTCCAAAGTTTGAAGATGTCTGATGGATATGCCTCAAATTTGGGAAAGAGGGTTGATATGGCACAAGGAATCTTGCATGGAAAAAAAAGCCATGATTGTCATATTTTCATGGACCAATTACTTTCAATTGCTTTGATTGGTATACCTGAAAATATATGAAATTAATAGCAGAGATCAGTTTGTTCTTTAAAGACTTATGTGCCACAAAATTACAAGAAGAAAATCTGGCACGAATGAAAAGTAATATTGTTGTTATCACTAACAAGCTGGAGAAGATTTTTCCGCTAGCGTTCTTCGATGTGATGGAACATCTTTCCATTTACCTTGTGCACGAAGCTAAGCTAGGCGGTCCAGTTCAAACTAGGTGGATGTATTAATTTGAACGGTAAGCAATTGCAACATATTTAAATTCATACATATGTTTTTTAAATATAGTAAACATCTAATTTTAAGATTGTGCAGGGCAATTGAAAAATTAAAAGGGGTCCCAAAAATAAGCATAGGGTGGAAGGCTTTATAGTTTAGACATATCTTGCAAGAGAAACGTCTCAATTTTGTTCATACTACTTTCGTATTGAAGTTGCTTGTTCAAGAAACCGATCGAATTGTCATCAGGACGATGTGATTGAGCCTCATTTGCAACCGATAATAATTTTCAAGCAATCTGGTTGTAAGGCTAAAAAGATGATACATCACCGGCTCACTCCCATGGAGCGCAAAGCAGCAACTTTGTATGTCTTGCTAAATTTCCTGAAAGTTGAGCCCTTTCTGAAGTAAGGAGATTAAAATTTTAACATATCTTATTTGTTAATCATTCCCTTGAAGAAACTAATTGTGTTTCGTATGTTGGATCTTCAGTTCCTTTAGGACTAAATTCCACAAAAATCAAGTGTATGCATCCTTTGTAACATGGTTTACATATGAGGTTCGTAAGTGTATTAAAATTTCTACAAATTTTAAACATTTACACATTCCTCAACTAACATATATATAATATATATATATGTATAATATTTTTAGGTACACTAGTCACCAAATACAGCCGCATACGATCAACTCTTGAGAGATATTTCTTTGGGTCCAGTTGAAGCTCATGCAATGTCCCATTACACAGTAAATAGGTTCAAATTTTCAATCGAAAAACACTCCAGAACAAGGAAAACAAACAATAGTGGTGTTTGGGTTAAGGGTGATGATGATGTTGATTACTTTGGCATCATACACGAGATCTTAGAACTGGAGTATGCTGATTTTCCAATAAAAAAAATTATCCTCTTTCGATGTAAGTAGTTTGATCCAAGAATAAGAGGCACAAGAGTACATAAGGAGCATAACATCATTGAAGTGAAGCACAATAGGTCGTATCCTATTTACGATCCATTTGCTCTAACGTAAAATGCTAAAGAAGTGTATTATGATCCTTATCCATTGCGCAATGACAAGTCTGATTGGTGGGCTGTAATCAAACCAAAGCCTATGGGACGGGTGGAAGTTGAGAATGTGCTGGAGACTACATATCAAAAGGAAATGCAGATTGATCACCAGCTAGTGGACGTTGACTTAGTGGATAATTTGAATCACTCGAAAAATATATTTGAAGAAGTTAATATTGTGGAAGAAGAGGCTGAGTGGGTAGGAGATGAGGAAACCTTCGAAGAGGGTGAATGGTTTAGTGGAGAGTCTTCTGAAGAGGAGGATTAGTTGTGTAGGTTGTATTTATTATGTATTGATGTCTTTATGCTTTGTACTATATATTTACCTTTATATTTCTCGTTTAAGATTTGATATGTAATATACTGTTTAAGATTGTTGTTTTCACTGTTCCACAATTTATATAGTAATAAAAATATTCTTGTCTATCTTATGTTGTTGGAGCGATTTGAAATGTTAATTAGTAACTTGAAATTAGTTATGAAGAATGTTTTCTTATATATTTATTTTGTGGGAACTAAGTACTTGTTAACTTTATATAATTTAGATGTCAAGAAGAGGTGACAAAGGTAAGGGAAAAGTTGATCTTACAAAACCAAAAAAGAAAAGACAACTTTCGCCTTATAGATGACCGACAAGTATTCATATATTTGAGGGTTGGTTTGCTGACCCGACAACACGACCCTCATATTCTAGGTTGTCCCAGCATTCGGTTCCCACTCCTACCATGTGGGGCCACTTGATGGGTCTATACCGACCTAATCTGCTCCTATTACCATGCCACGACCATCACAGTACTATCAGATAGCCGCTGGCATATCCGAACATGTGCCATCATCGATACCCTCCTGTAGCAGTCAGCAGCTTCGCACAGTGATTCTGCTGGATCTATTGGGTTGTCGGATCTTCAGCTTGGAGGCACTCAATCTGGTGCTTCAGATCTGCCCACGTCAGTGCATCCACCATCATTTGATCCGCAGCCAGGAGACAGAGATAATTATGGGAGGTGTTGTCTCATTCCATTTGCGACAGGGTAAGATTTCTAAATATAATAACATTATTCATTTTTCATTACTATATTATTATTCTCTATGAAATTACTATTTGATCTTGTGTTGTAGGTTTAGGCCGGATGCTAAAGTTGGATAAGTTATGAGAAAATGCATTTGTCGGAACTTCAACGGCTACTGGACCAATTGGCAAAAGGTTCCAGAACTTGACAGGGAGAGAATGTTTAAAGAATTTAATGTAAGAATTTAACTTATTGACTACTTAACACTTTGTTAGAACAAAAGATTGAATATTATATTTTTATTTTTGTTGTAGAAATTTTACTGGTGGGATGATACAAATACATGTCTTATAAAGAGGAACTTTTTCAGAAGATGTAGATTCAGGTTTAACGGTCTGTTGGATCATGCCCGAACCAAGTTGGTAAAACCTGATTGGATTAGTGAACCCTTATAGCAACAATATATTTGCCTTTGGAATAACAAAGAATACCAATTACTGAGGGAAAAAGAAAAGAAAGCCCAGACATCATCCAAGGGTGGCTCCCTACATATTGCGGGTGCCAAAAGTGCCCTTGTTGTGCAGGAAAAAAATGGTATGTAACTTTTACAGTTTTAATTGTTTATTTCTATTTAAATTTTTAATTATTTGAACGTTGATAATTTTTTCATATGCAGGAAAAAGAAAAGGGTAGGGGCATACCATACGATGAGCTATTCGAGGAGACTCATCTGAGAAAGAAAAAGAACCCGACTGAAGAAAAAGAACCCGACTGATGAAGATGTCTGGGTTGAACCTCGTGCAAAAGCTGCCCATGTAAGAAACAAATATTGCATTTATGAATCTTTTTCTCAAATTTTATATTATTCAATTATAAGTACTTTAATATTTTTTGACTTCTAATTTTAACTTTACTTTGAATTAATATAGGACAAATATACACAACTCGTTAGTAAGTATCGTAGTACTCAGACTCCTGAAAGTCTGGATGACCCACTACCCCGACATGTAGAGGAGGAGTTATGGGGAAAAGTTGTGGGTCCTGCAGTTAGATGTCATTACTACAAATACCACAACAATTGTTTTGGAGAGAATATTAGGTGTTCGTCTGGCCCTGCATACTCTAGCCCTTCAGTTGATAGAGAAACCATTGAAAGATTAGAAAATACGGTTTTTAAACTCACCAGAGAGCTTGCCGAATAGAGAGAGAGGGCGCAGAAGAAGGAGGAGGAAACTTCATCACAAATTAGGATGCTGCAGGAGCAGTTCATCTCTTTCATTCAGACTGCAGGAATTATTCCTCCATGTCTTGGTGATGCAGTTCGGGCTACAAAATGACTAGGCCCCCTGGATGATATCAGCATAGATGAGGATATGAAAGATGAGGACGAATTCGATGAAGATGACTTTTAGTTTTTTGACTTTTGTATGTGTTTTACTTTCAATTTAGACATTATGTTGTAGTTTGTACACTTTTGAAGCTATTGTTGTAGTTGTTAACACTTTTGAAACTATTGTTGTACTTTGAATTTAGACATTATGTTGTAGTTTGTACACTTTTGAAACTATTGTTGTGTTGTACACTTTTGAAAGCATTTACATTTGTTGATTTTAAAAAAAAAATTCCCAAAAAAATCGACCACAAATGGTTGTTTTTTTTAAATTTTTTTTTTTCAAATTTTAATAACATAATAATAAATTTTAAAAATAAATATATATTTTTAAAAAACCGACCACTTGTGGTCGATTTTTAAAAAGCTACCACTAATTTACCGACCACACAGTTTGGTCGATTTTGTGGTCGAAAATTGAGGAAAACCAACCACTTGTGGTCGGTTTTCCTTTTTTTTAGTAGTGTAAAGGGAATACTAAAGAAACTGATAAATGAGTGTCAATGAAGGAATATTTAGCAGAGAAATTTAAGTCTGAAAAGTAAAACAAGGCATCTGAAGTGATTTCAGGGTCACTTTCAAGACAAAAAGAGAAAAAAGAGGAAACAGAAGAGGCAAAGCCAATAGGAAAGATGACCGTATCTACAAGAAGTAGAAAGGAGATTGGGTCCCATTGGAGACACAAAGAAAGAAAAACATGGTGCTTTTTTGAACAATGTGGTGTGGACAGGGAAAGGTGGTGAAACACAAATATCTTCAGGCATCTCAAATGTTATGTAGATATGTCAAATGGATACCTCCACTTTTATCCATTTTGATACCTATGGACATCATAAATTAATTTTAGTTTCTTTTTTGAATTTTGTCTACCGATTCTGCTGTGGAGAAAGGTGTTGTTGTTGGGAGTAGGAGTTGAATCATCAACGATGTTTTTGCCAAATCTCAAGCTACCAGGAAATTGAAATTTGAAGTTGTTATAACCATGAACCTTTGACTTCTTTTACTTTTGCATTTATGCCTAGTATTTTATTGGCTTAAGTCATCGGCAGACCCTCAAGCTTGTCCCGAAAATTCACTTAGACCCCTCAACTAAGACCTGTACCTATCAGACACCTCAAGTGCTAAAATTGATACCTATCAGGAACAAAATATTGATTTGGCACGGCGCGTGAATAGTACAATAAATAATATTTTACTTTTTTTAATTAAAAAACTTATATTTAAATTATTTTATTAATATACTTTTTAATAATAATTATTTCTTTTTTTTTTTAAAAAAGAGCCCCTCCTCCTTCCCCTCTTCCCCCAACTCCCCAACCCCACTTGCCCGTGACTTCTTCTGAAGCAATAAGAAACCATAGAAAATGGAGAAATTAATTTTAAGCAACAAAATGGAGAAACTACATTACCAATAAAATCAGCAACTTTATTAACAACAAAATCACTAATCAATCTTCACCATTGAAGACAATATCAAAGAATGGAGAAACTCCAATTGATAGATCTTAAGCAAAACCCCAAAGGGAATTTACATAGTAAAAATGGAATCAACAACTAGAAGAAGCAGTGGTGGTGGTATTCTTGAAGGATTTTACAGAGTTGTTATGCGCCGTACTCCTGTCTATGTTGCTTTTGTCATCACTGGCGCTTTGCTTGCTGAACGGGCAGTGGATTATGGGGTTCATAAGCTTTGGGAGAAGAACAATGTTGGGAAGCGTTACGAGGATATTTCAGTTTTGGGACAGCGGCCCGTTGATGAACAAATTTCCAGTAATGAAGTACTATTTTAGACAAGAGACAAAAGTACTTGTTATAGATCTTTCAATAATCGTTTTGCTAATTAGCGATTGTTGGCTTTCTTTTATATATTTACTTGTAATTTTCGAAGGAAATTCATTGAATGAAATATGGTTACAACTTGAAATGTATGTCATATTGGCTTGTGTTTGACGCAATCATTATTGTGCCCCAAAAAGATACTTTCTTGCATTTTATATGAAAGTATTTGAGAAGATAAAGAAAAAAGTAACCATTCTTCACCATTGTCTACAACATCAAAGATGTGGAAAAAAATTGTTTCTTTTTTTACAAAATTAGTTAATTGATTAAGAATTTTTTTTTCATTTATTAATGGAGTTGTGGAGTTGTTGATTTAACAACAATTATGTGTGTGTGTTTCTGACTCTGTGTGTGTGTGTTGCTGACTGTTGTTAATGGAGTTGCTGACTCTATGTGTGTGTGTGTGAAGACGACGGGGGAGGTGTGTGTGAAGAAGGCAACTATGTGTGTGTGTGTTGCTGACTGTTGTTAATGGAGTTGCTGACTCTGTGTGTGTGTGAAGACGATGGGGCAGGGGGTGTGAAGAAGACGACTGGGTGTGTGGGGTTTTTTTTTTTTTTTTTTTTTTAATTAAAAAATTATTATTAAATAGATATTTAAATAAAAAATGGGCAAAATCAAATATTAAAAAAATCTGTCATGTATTTTTTTTAATTGGTTAATTTTGCCACGTTAGGCGAGTGTATTATACACACTCTATGGCTGTTGCTGATTAGACAAAAAAGGTTTGATTGGATCAAAATTCGGGAGGGTTAGGGGCCTGATAGGTACAGGCGTTAGTTAAGGGGTCAAAGTAAATTTTCGGAATGTTTGAGAGCCTGTCGATGACTTAAGCCTATTTTGTTTCTCTTTTTTGTTGTTTTGTTTATGGAAAACTAATCACGGAAAGTTGTATCTTGCCAATTTTGCTTTGTAAGTATTCCATTGAAGTAAATCAAGGACGTGGGGGTTTCTGTACCTATTGGTGTTGTGTTCATGTTTTCTATAGCAGCTTAGACACGTAAGACAACTAGAAAAGAATTAACTATTATCGACTTTCCTCCATAATTGCAGCATCTTTTTCAATGATTAATTGCAACAATACAACTTCAAAGGCATAAATGTCCATCTTGAAAGTCGTTGACCCTGTCACAACTCACAACGTTCTTAGTTGTCATGTTTCGTGGCATCACCACAAGTTCCCAAGTTGTGCCTGATGTATCTGTTTCTTTAGCAAGACTAAGTAACATTTCACTAAGTTGAGTGACTATATGAGGAATTGACTCCTTAATATTGAGAAAATTGAGAAGACAACTCAAGAGGTTTAAGAAAAGCAATTTAGTTCCAGGCCATATACAACTTGTGATGGAGAAATCAACCAAGTTCCTTCTAATTCAATTTCTTATGTGTATTCCATAGTGATAATAGCAATCACTAGAGGTAAGGGTAATGGAGTCGTTGTCTGAGTTGAATGTAGCAATTGGATTCGTAAATGTGCATGAATCATATTCGTGCCTACTCACTTGCATCGCATTGTGGTACTTCTTGTTGTACTTGAAAATTGCACGTTCATGTACACCCCTCAATCTCAATTAGTCCATAGAAATTTAAATTAACTTCTCCATGCTTGTAATTAAATTTGGTGTCAAATTGAGTACAAATTCTCTTTCTTTATTGGTTCTATCGTATAAAAAATGACTAATTTTTAAAGTTATATTAGATTTGAATAATTTAATATTTTAAGATTAAAAATTGAATATTCAAAACTGCGTGAAAAGTATTGTACATTATAATTTTTCTCATATCATATGATGAAAAAATAGATCTTAAAATATTGGATAAAATTCAAATTGTGACGAATAAAAAGAAATTGAAGGAGTATAGGTTTCATGCAGTAATCTATAGAAGTAATGAAGTTACACTTTTATTATGTTTTTGAGACCTTGGAAAACAAGCAAGAAGTGAGTTGTGATCCAAGAATGTGCAGTATTAGGACATCCGTTTAGATTGTATTCAAGACTCAAATTAGATTATACAGTTATCAATAAGGGTTTGGTAGAGTTATGGTGCTAAAATTTATTATCTGTACTTTCAGTGAGGAATATTTTGTAGATAACACCTAAAACTTATTAATGTATATATAATACGTTAGTTGTATTTGGTTTGACAAGCAAATACGTAAAGTCAATTCCTCATATTTTCACTTAATATAGAAAAATATATAAAGTGATTTATTTTTCCCTAATAAAGTCATTTATGTTTGTGCATATTTTTATTTCAAGCAATCAATTGCTAATGGTAACTTAAAAGATGGGAGAAAAATAATAAAAATAGTCTCATAAATTTGAATTTTAAATTTAAATAGTCCTTATTCTAAATTTTTGATTATATGAATAAGGTTGGAAATCATAAATATCAATAGAGACAAAAATGATTTCTTTTAAGTTTTGATGAATTGAGTTCCTTGTTATTTGTTATGGTAAGTGAGAGGTAATGAGTATCTCATGAAATTATTAAGGTATGTGAAAGCCGATCCAAACACTACGATTATCAAAAACTTATAAATTTTATTTATCTATCGTATCAATTTCGTACCTCTCATTTTTATCATTTAAACAATTATTGCATTTATTTTTAGCACTAATTGCTATTCAATAATCTGTTTTTTATGTACTTCATGCTAATTAATTGACATGCATATACTAAAATTAGAAGAATAAATGGTATTTAAATGAATATAATATTACATATGTTATAACTTCAATTGTAATAATATGTACTTCATTATTTTTATATGCGACTTTTTATGTTGACTTGAAGTACACGTGCAACGCACGTACATTAAACTAGTTATCATAAAAGCATGAATAAAAGTATTTGAGTGACCAAAAATATCCACTAAAAGTTGATTGTTGTCCTTTTAAGTTATAATTTCCTCTATTTAAAAACTTCCTAATGGATATAATTGTAATTTCGTGTTTAAACTAAACAGAATATTTTTATATTAGTATAAGACTTAGTTGCTCTTCTTTTAACTTTTAACCAAAAACTAAATAAAAGTACCTCCAAAACGCATTAGTTTTAGGAGTACCCAAACGTTGAATTCAACGACCAAAATATTCGAAAATGTTTTAAATAAGACAATTCAATACAATAAGTAATTATCTTTTGGAAAACACTTACTACTCCTACCCCTAACAACAATCCTACCCCTAACAAAAATCTTAATACTACTCTCTCACATAACAAATCTGCAATGCATCACACAACATACAACAAAAAATTGCACCGTAGACACTACATACAAAATAAAAGTAAACAGAGAGAAACAAATGGACAATAATAACGGAAAACAAAATACACAGATAAAGCATGGTGATTATCGAGTATTAATTAACCATTCGAGGTTTTTGTTTGTGGTTTCGAATTTATGAATCTGAAAGTTAGCTATTCTTAGCTTTGAAAATAAAATAGATTGTAGCGACTTTTTTTGACATGGATAAATGTTTAAGGCCCATTTTTATAATTATAGGTAAAAAAGAACGAGATGAGATATTAATTTTATTTTGAAATTCTTTGTCAAAAAAATAGAAAATAATAAAAGAACGTGTAACTTCTATACTTCTTTAGAGGTAGCGGTATGGACTGCGTATATTTTATTCTCCCCAGGCCTCACTTTGTGGGAATACGCTGTGTTTGTTGTTATTGTTGTTCAAGAGGTTTGCTGAAGAAGAACCAAAGAAAAGGAAAAAAAAGTTTTACAGAAGGTGGCCTACAAATAAAATAAAAAATAAGAAGAATCTAACATAATTAATGAATAAAATTATATTATATTAAGAAGAACAATAAAAACATTTAATTATATAAGGACAAATAAACTAGTACCACGTGTATAATTTTGTCATTGTATGATTTTTTCCCCTTCCTTTCACGCACCATAAGGAAGGTGAATATACATTCTTTGCCATGTCACCTTCTAAGGTGGAAATAATTTCACTTTGAACAAGGTTATGTGTATAATAGGCCGTCGAAGTAGTTTGAGTGTAAAGTCAACTTTCCAAGACAAATTTAAGATGATTTTGATGCCTTTTTATGAGAAAGCCTTGCTCAAAAACTTTAAAGATTTTATGTTCTATTAAGTTATTAAAATTTTAAAAAAGATTGAAATTCGAATTATGACTCTAACTTAAAATAGCAGGAAGTACATAGTTTATCATTTAGAACAGTTTAAAGATTCTCTAAAACCAAAGACCTACTAAATGTTACTCTTAAATAACAATAATAACATACCTAGTATAATGGGATATGGAGGTATACATAGATCTTACTTCCGCCTCAGAGGTGATGTAAAAGATATAGTTTTCGATAGACTATAAGCTCAGTAAAAATAATTGAAAAAGGCGTAAATGAAAGTACAATACAAGAGACAATAGATATTAGCAAAAACAAAAAATAGTAGCAGAACAATAATATAACAAAATAACACTATAATCAACTACATGAAATAACAAATAGTAATAGAAATCAAACACTTATTTCTCTAAAACTAATTATGGACTAAAGGGGCATTTGGGTTTTGAGATTAGGTATGAAATTAGTTATCCTGATATTATTGTTTATTGACTATTTAGGTTGTGATAAGTTCAAGTATCTCGGGTCCGTGATCCAGAGTAACGGTGAGATTGACGAGGATGTCTCGCACCGTATTGGGGCGGGATGGATGAAGTGGAAACTCGCATCGGGGGTGCTGTGTGATAAGAAGGTGCCGCCCAAGCTTAAAGGCAAATTCTATAGGGTGGTAGTCCGTCCGGCCTTGCTGTATGGAGTGGAGTGTTGGCCAGTTAAGAACTCCCACATCCAAAAAATGAAGGTGGCAGAAATGCGGATGTTGCGCTGGATGTGTGGACTGACCCGAGGGGATAGAGTTCGGAATGAGACTATCCGGGAGAAGGTTGGTGTGACTTCAGTGGAGTGTAAGATGCGGGAAGCACGATTGAGATGGTTCGGACACGTGAAGAGGAGGGGCATGGATGCCCCGGTCCGTAGGTGTGAGAGGCTAGCGTTGGATGGTTTTAGACGGGGTAGAGGTAGACCGAAGAAGTACTGGGGTGAGGTGATTAGGTGGGACATGGAACAGTTACAGCTCACCGAGGACATGACCCTAGATAGGAAGGGCTGGAAGATGCGAATTACGGCAGAGGATTAGGGCCAGTTCGGGTCGCTAGTGTAGGGAATTAATTGGTGGGGGTGTATTCCTGTTATGATTCTGTATTCAGTGTTTCGTGTTCCGTGTTCCATGTTTATTACAAATCTGTGTGCTTTCCTCTGCTTTATTATTCCTGCATTCCTGCTTTACTCTGTTTTATATTCCCTATGGGTGCCGTATCTATGTTATGTCATCTGCTGCTGTGCTGTACTATGTGTGTGTGTGATATCTCGTGACTTGAGCCGGGGGTCTTTCGGAAACAGCCTTTCTACTTCATCAGAGGTAGAGGTATGGACTGCGTACATCTTACCCCCCCCAGACCCCACTAAGTGGGAATACACTGGGTTTGTTGTTGTTGTTGTTGACTATTTAGGTTGTTGTATTAAAAATAACATGCATTGTATAATTTTTGAGAAATTGCTTATTTACAAAAATACTCCATCTTATTTAGTAGAAAAAAGGTTTGAGGAACCTCAGAGATATTTTTTATTCCCTTTGTCCAACAATACTTGTCCACTATTAATTTAGGACACACCGTAAGAAACAATAAATAATACATGTAATTTTAAAATTATAACCCTTCGAATATAACGAATTTAAGGGATAATTATATAAAAGTTTAACTAGCAAATATAGTTTACATTTAAGTAGCCAAAAATATACTTTACACTTTATAGCCCAAAATCTGATTTGGCCATTCATTGTAAACTAACTTCTTTTTCTAGTTATATAGGGAACAATATTTCTCATACCAAATTTTTAGCTTCTTCACGATTTTCACTTCAATTCTTTCCCGATTCTCTTCCAAAATGCTTCAAACAAATTATTGAAAATTTTAACATTTGTAGACATGTTCTTTTGATCCTCCCAAGCTTCGTATTTCAAAATTTATTCCATTCATGACACCCTTACCACACACCCTTATCTTATCCAATAATTCCTCCTCTAAAGACAATAATAACAACACCAAATAATATACTCACCCAATATTCCCCACACACCTTACCCTACCAAAATTTAACACCTCATCCTATCCAACCCCTACCACACGTGGCCCCACCCCTCACTCACGTTTTTATACCGCATTCTCTCATGGCATTATCTTAGAAATAGGGATGTTATTGGCTTAGCTATGTTCATAAGCATGATCTTAGAAATAAGGGTACCAGTAGGAGGTGTTGGGTTGATGAATTTGTCACGCTCATGAGGTATTCGAAAGAATCCATGAATGAAATTTAGTGTTTTGTTGAAAGACTAACAATAATACCCTAAATATAGCCTACCCAAACTCTTACCTAAACCTTGGACTAACTCTTGATTACCCATACATGACTAACCCCTAGGAGAGCATAATCCTAAGATCTTTCTCATTTGATTTACTCAACAATTGTCTAACTTCGTATTAGAGCTGCTTTTGGTTATTGTTTTCAACAAAACTTCCATCCATACCCCCCCCCCCCAATTTTAATTTTATGTTTTGATTAGCTTTTACATTACAGGTTAATACTTAGTTAACTCTCAACACACCTAGAAATAGAAAACTAGTTTACACTCCGTGTGGATTCGACCCTAACTCTTATTGGGTATATATTAACGACATCCACCTTGCATAGAAATAATGGTGTAAGTTGAGCTTTATTAATGATTCAAACATGAATATCTTGAATTTTGTTGGGATTTGCACTTCGTATAATTTACCCAGGGTGAGTCGGGAAGCTTTAAGACTCTGTTTGTTACCATCCTCTCTTATAGGCAAAGGGACATTATGGTTAGGGGAATTGCCTCATCGGTCCATCACTAACTAGAATGAGTTGTGAAAATAGTTAGATCATTTTTTCCCACATTCTAGAAAGTTGCACCTAAAGGATGAGATTTATAATTTTAGGCAATTGCATTCTGAACCACTGTATGAGGCATGGTTGAGGTTCAAGAAGAAGTTGATGATGGTGCCCAATTACAAGATTTAAGGGAGGAATTTTCTTGAGATATTCTATAGAGCCCTGAATGCCAATACCAAAGTTGTTGCGGATACTATTACTAGTGGAGGTTTAATGAGCTTGCGCTGGAAGTTAGCTTCAAAAATCTTAGATCGGGTTTCTAGTACCAATCGAGGATGACTTACTTAGGAGGTAGAAAGAGGAGCCGGTACTTATTCTATTGGTGCTTTCAATGAATAACGAATCATTGCTGATACGGTGGCTCAAGAGGTTGCACAGTTGAGGACGAAAATTAGGTTACTGATTATGAAATTTGCAACTATGAATTCAGAAAAGGTGAATGTTGTGGGTGAATATGGTAAAACTCCTAGGTCGTACGATTTTGATATTGATAAATAGGCAAAGTATCTTGATAGAGAGATGCCGGGTTTTCAAGCTAAAGGTCAAGGTTCTAATCAAGACTTTTAAAACTCGAGGCAAGAGAATCACGGTTGAAATTATTATGGGGACAAATTTAGGTATTAGAACCGAGAGAGATGGCAACTGGAGGTGAAAGAATGATTATAAAGAGAAGAGTGGTACATACATTCCACCTAGGAACTGTGATGTTGATTCGAGAATGGAAGCATTGCTTGCTAAGCTGGTTAAGGGTTTATAAAATTAAGAGAATTTCCTTAAGAAGATTAATCCAGGTAATTTAGGATCGAGCCAGAAGGTAGAGTCTCATGCCATTGTGATTAAGCGGCTTGATTAGCAGTTTGGTCAGATATCGACTAATTTAAATCAATGTCAACCGGGCACTCTTTCAAGTAACACTATACAAAATCTAAGGAATGATAGTCATTGCTTAGCCATTACCACTCAGAATGGGGAGGAAATAATAGATCCCCTATTCCTATAGTTGATATAGTTCAGGATGATGTTGTTGATATTGATGAGGCACCCAAAGTAGAATCTGAGAGCGTGGGGACTAGCGATGAGTCATCATAGAAATAGACGGGTGAGGATAAACGAGTTGAGAAGGATAAAAGTAAGGGGAAGGAAGTTGATCCTGTGTTGAAGCCTATTCAATGACTCTTTATTTTTTTCCTCAATGGTTGAAATTGAAAAAGGAAGAAGAAAAGTATAAGGAGTTTATTGCTATGAAGGATATAAGTGTGAACATCCCTCTTCTTGAAGCTCTTGAGAAGATACCTGGCTATGTGAAATTTATAAAGGATTTGGTGACAAAGAAGAGCACTATCAGTTATAAGGATATTGGTGGTTTGCATCATTATAATGCGATTAAATCTCAATCTTTGTGCAAAAAAGGTGACCTCGGTGCCTTCTCAATTCTTTGTACGATTGGGTCATCTAAATTTGGCAGAGCTTAGTGTGACTTGGGTGAACACATTAACTTGATGTTTGAGACCTCCCAAACCAACGACGATGCATTTATTGATGGCAAATCATATGGTGAAAAAACTTGTGTGCATATTGCTTGATATTTTGGTAAAAGTGGATGAATTCATCTTTCCAGCTGACTTTGTGGTCTTAGATTGTGAAGTTGATTTTGAAATACCCATAATTTTGGGAAGGAGATTTTTAGCCATGGGTAGAGTATTGGTGGATATAGAAAGAGGTGAGCTTAAGTTCAGGTTGAATGATAAGGAAGTCATGTTTAATATTCGTAGAACCATGAAGTAGCCAACTGACATGAGGGTGGTTATGGTAATAAACTATGTTGATGACCTTAGAGGACAACTCTTTGGCTACTTTGATGAAGTCTGAGTAATCAAGGTGCCCACGTCTTGCTGTGGCGTTAAATCAATCGTTGCTTGGGAGTCAATCCAAGGTATCTTGTTAGTGTGATTGATGTTAAATATGTGCATCTAAGGTTCCACAGTTATGTTCCTAACTCTTTTTCTTTGTAGATGCCTAATGTATTGGGGATAATACCTGTCCATTCGATGGGGGTGGGGTTACTTGTGGGTCAAGATGTCCTCTTGAGTTTTGTTGTTGTATCGCTTTTCCTTGGAGTCTGTTCTTAGTAGATTTGGCATGTTTAGGTCATTTTGTGTTTGTGTCGTGTATGTGTTAGGTTTCATTTTTGTTTAATTAAGAGAAAAATAAGGAACCTAAGGACAGTTGTATTTTCTTTATTTTTAAGTGTTTTGAGAAAAAAATACTCCTCCAAAAAGTTTTTATGAACTGTGTGATATGAATATCTGTGTGACTATTGTGAATCTTATTATGGCATTAGGATTATGGAGAAAATACTCATAGCTTTGCATTTACATGAATTGGATAGATAGTAGTTGGTAATACAACCCTATACCACGTGTATGTGAGATACTTACCTAGTCTCCTTTATGCATTTAATCCAGAACTTTTCTCGTTAGTCTTGCCGAGGATGTAGGATAGTTGGATAGGACATGATCATAAGCCGTTCTTGATTTAGTCTACTCTTAGCCTAAATAATTGCCCTAATATGAAAAATTATCTCTTGATCCTTGATTTGAGCCTACATAGACCTATTTTCTTATTTTCACCATTCACCTTCCCAGTTTAGTTACAATGAACTTGTTTTGGACCTGGTCCTTCCTAGGATATTTTGCACTTTAACTCAGGCAAATCACCTAAGTTGAGGGTGGTATAATAGGGGTGCGTAGTTGAAATTGGGTATGAAAAAAGGTTTAGATAAGAGAAAAAAATAGGGTTGGGTGGGGTAAAAAAAAGAAACCGCACCCAACCTGAATAAGCAATAAGGGATAAATAAGGGAGGAATGAAAGAGAAAAAAATGGTTGAGATGTGGACCCCAAATGTAATTGTATTATTAAGGAGGGTTAGTCACTAAGTCCCAAATCTACCATACCAACCCTAAGCCTACGTTAAAAGACGAATAAAGTCCTATGGTGATCTTAGTCCGACTGTCCCAAATACTCAAGTAAAGAAAATAAGGGCAATCCTATGATATCCTATACACATTGATTGGAACTTTTTTAAGAGTGTGAGTGTCTCAATATCGTTTCTGCATTGACATGCATGATTATACTGTGAGAGATGGTACTTCTTTAGGTGAGGGTACATAGGTTGTATTGCTAGCTTCTTATCAAATCGGGTAGTGTATATTGCATATTTGTTTTATTATTTGTTGCTAATGTAATTCCATAGCTTGATTCCTCTGCATTGCATTGTTGTACTACATAGATCCATACGGTAGATTTAAAATTTTGAAATAGGAGGGGGTAGTATTTTTTAGCTTAAATTAAGTTGACTGTTGTAGGTACCTTAGGTTCCTTTTGGTTAAGCATCGTGTTTTTGTTATTGTGCTTGTTGCTTGAGGACATGCAAACGTTCTAATTTGAGAGTGTTGATTTCCCATGGTTTCATGGAACTTTCGATGCATAAAATAAGGAAATTATGCAAGTACTTGGATCCTTTTGTTAGATGTGACATGTTTTTATGGTGGCTTTGTTGGGAAAAGGGTTTTGGAGTAGAGTATGAGAGAAAAGATGATGAAAATTTGCAAAAAACTATTTATTGGCCATAAATGGTACTTATACCCATGGTAAGATGGGTCGTAAGTAGCAAAAGAGCAATTCTAAAACTTGATTTTCTTGCTTTGCTACTTACCTATGCACTTACCAAAGGTAAGTACTACCTACTGGCCATAGGTACCCAAGGTAAGCAGCAGAAGTGAAATTTTGAAACTTGATTTTTTGTTCTGCTACTTACCTAGGTTCTTACCGGAGGTAATTGCTACCTACTGGCCTTAGGTACCTAAGGTAAGTAGCAGAAGTGAAATTCGTAAAGTTGATTTGTTTGCTCTGCTACTTACCGAGTCACTTAACGGAGGTAGTACTACCTACTGGTCGTAGGTACCTAAGGTAAGTAACAAAGGTGAAATTCTGAAAGTTAATTTTTTTGCTCTGCTACTTACCTAGGCACTTGCCAAAGGTATGTACTACCTACGTCCAATAAGTGCGGTGGAAGGTAGGTGCAACCTAGTTTTCCTAGTTTATTTTGGATAGGATTTTTAGGTTTTCTAATGTAACTATAAATTCCCCATTGATGTATTATTATTTTTATTCATATTTATGCACTCTTCACATTCAAAACTTTATATTGATTTTGAGATTCGACTTTTGATCTTGGAATCCTTTGTTCTTTGTTTTACGGTTGATTATTAAATTGAGATTCTGGATTTTGTTCTTAAATTATTGTAACATTATTCATATGTATTTTTTTTTATCAAATTCAATGGATTTTCTAGCAAACAAAAATGGCTAAAACACCTTACTAGGGTTATGGGAATCCTGATGGTATAATGAAGTAAAGGAAGTGCTAACTCGTTCTTAATTAATATTCTTGCATTTATTGTGATCTTCTTTGGTGTGATTGTTTTCTTAACAACTGCAAAAGTTAAGAACTTGCCTGTATTCGATACTTACTTCACAAGAGAGCTAGAGATTAGGAAATGTAGATCACGACAGTAATTTGAGGCTACCAACCCCCATCTAATTAACTTGACACTCAAAAGGTAATAGTTAATCTGGAATCCAGGATAAGGGTTTGTAAGGCAACACTCTAAGATCACAAAGTAAAGAGTGAAATCCATCAAAGGCGTTCACAAAACGGATGGTGATATATATCTTATCAGATTCTGATGCAAGATATTGGGATAGTTCAGTGGAGCACGATAAGTCTACGGAGTTCGGAAGTCAGGGTGAACATAGTCCTAGTATTCTTCTCATATTGATTTCAACCAAAATGACCAAGATTTTTTACTATTGATATTGTTCTAAAAAATCGCACCATTTACTTTTTGCATTTTATTGGCTAATTTAGCAAATTTGCGAGAGATATTCGGCCCACTCCCTGTGGGTTTGACACAACTTTTGTTGGGTTATATATTTGACAGTGAACACATTATACTTCTTGGAGGTGTAGTTTCTAGCTACATCAGTATACAACAAGATAAGAGTGTTCTATTTATAGGTGGAAACTCAAGCCAGTTTTAGACACATGGGCATACCACGCCAAGACATTAGCGTAACAGGAATGTGGCATGCCCTTATCACAGATGCTTATTGGAATTTGCTAATTTGGTTTCTGATCAAGGGTGTGGTACACCCTTAACTCGTGGATCCAAGGGCGTGGCACACCCTAGTACTCAGATTTTCCAGAGTTTGTTCATACTTGCTCAATGTATTTGGATTTTCATTCCTCACTTTGTGGTTGCATTTCCACTTCAGATTCAGCTTGTATATCATCCCATCATTGATTTAGCGTCTCACAAATCTTTCTATATCATCAAAAACCACAAATTAGAGTTTACAACACAATAGAATTCAACAAGATAAACTAGAATAACACTAGCTCAAGCTAAGAACACTAGTTTTCTCGTCTTAACTCTAAGTAATCATTTTCATTCCCAACTTATTTTGAACACACCATAACCATTATAAAAAAATTATTTTAGCAGTTAGATGCTCAATTATATAAATATCAACACATTATGCACATGAGAAGTCCTCAAAACTATGCTAAATACAAAGAGATTAAGATACTTTTGTGCATAAATCCAGCTAAGATCATCACCCCACACTTAAAGCCTTGTTCATCCTCAAACAACTCTTTTATGTCAACCATCATCTAAGTAAGACTCCAATATTATCACTACAAGCAAAACACTCAAGCTAGCATTATAATGACTACACAGATAGTAAGTTCTACATTGAGCATGTCATATAGATTTTTAAACTCATGAATACTACTTCAAAATATCCTAGCCTCATGAATTGATTCAACTAAGTTGGCAAACCCATGCATATTAACCAATCACATATATTATATGAATCACCTAACTATCATCAAACCTGTTCCCTTACCATAAAAGAGATTTACCCATATTCACTCATAGCGATGCAACTTACCTAAAAAATACAAGAATAGGTGTGAGTACCAAATTACTCTCACTCTTACAAATAATTCACATGTCATGTAAGATGAACCATAGGATTTCCCTTGGGGTTGTATTCTACTAATATCAAACTGTTAAAGCTAAAGATCAAATAGGACTTAAGTGTTGTATTATAGGCTAAGGGATGGGTAAGATATATTCTCTAAGAGGTTTAATACATCACACATAATATTGAACTCTTCTCTAAATAACCAAACTTTAACCACCTCTACCTTTACATTGCTCTTTTGTTTTTCCCCATCTCATCAAGCTAGTTCTCATATACGAAGTAGGGAGTATTCTCTATCATCCAAGATTCAATTTTGCATAATGTTATTTCTTTTCATGAAATCACTCCCAACTACAGCACATCAACTTTTTCATACCACTAGCTACTCTTTTGAGACTTCACTTTCACCTCTTTCCTTCATAAATTTCACACTCCTTAATCATATTAATTTTTCAATTAAAGTGATTAGGAGTTTTGGATCAAATTATAGTTAGTCAAAGAAGGGGAATAAGTTGTATATGAGGCTACGAAAGAATATAGTCTAAAAGATAAATGAGGCTAATTAAGATCATGTCGAAGGGTAGATAAAAAGGGTATAAAACATGGCTATCAAAGAAATGCTTATATCATCTCATAAACCCACTTTCTTTATTTCACTTTGGACACACACCAGACAAGTTCTAGACATCAATACGTAGCAAGGAAAATACAAAAAAGCCTCACAACACACATTACATATGCTCAAATCAAGTAGGATCATTATAGACTCTAAAACAAGTAATAGCACAAATTCAAAATCAAGCTAACATCACCCAAGATTCATATAAATGAGCCTAGGCATCTCAAAAATAGTCATTTAACACAATCAACTTGATTTCACATTTAAAACCACTTGCATTATGTAATCATACATAGCTGCTAACAAGAATATCTCACTTGTTCCTAATACAAGAAATTTAAATTTTACTCCAAAAAATTAAAAAAGATACTAGATTCAAAGCGTGCCCCACAGAAAAGAATCGTAAAGAAAAAATAAGTGGTGAGTGAAGTGTGCCTTTACTAGACTGATACCAAGCATTAAAACTAAAACCAAATAAAGAGAAAATCTTTTTGTAATTTTTTTTCAAATTGAGTCAAACATCAAACAAAATAAGTTAAAACAAATCCTATAGCAACACTTCACCCTAAACCATGGGAAGAGTCATCACCCAACACTTAAAATGACACTATGTACCCAAAGTATAACTCAAAAGTAGAGATAAAAATATTCCCTAGGTCTATACGCCTAACTAGTAGAATCTTAATCATTAATGGGGTTGGGTAAACCCCATACCCAACCTTTGTCATGATTCTTATCTTGGCTCTCCGAAACTCATATTTTTTTTCAACTTGATACTCAACAAAAACAAAACCTAAAGTGAAATAAAGATGAAAAATTGAATATAAAATGCCTACCTTAACTTGGGTTACCTCTAAAGTAACGTTTGATTTAGTGCGGTAGTATGTCCTATATCACTACATCAATCGTATTCCTTTATTCCTTTTCTCCTAATTAGAGGCCATATTTTTACTCTTTTCTGACCTCTTGAGTGTGTACTATCAAGGCCTTCATCTCTCTCAACAACAGTCTTGTCATGATCTTCTTTCTTCTTCATAATTTTGGGATTAATTGGTGACTTGGGCAAATCTATAATACATGCCAAAGAGGTCTTCTGTGTTGCACACTCCACCAACCCACACTCATCTACTTTCATAGTCGTAATCATACATAAATCCTTATTGTGCAAAGGAAGATTGAGTGGTTTGTAAACTTTGAAGAACACCTCTTCATTATCCAATCTCATTTCAGAGTGCCCTCTCTGACATTAATCAGTGCTCCTTTTATCACCAAGATGGATGTCCTAAAATAATTTGTACCCTATCATCAGCATGATAATCAAGAACCATAAAATTAGTGGAATAATAAATTTGTCAACATTAATAAGTATATCTTCAATGATTCCTTTGGGATGCACTGTTGCCCTATCCACCATTTGTAGCACCACAAAACATGTCCTAGGCTTCCTCAAACCAAGAGTATTGAACACCAATAGCGAAATCAAGTTTACTTTTGCCCCAAAGTTACTCGAGGCATGTACCACATTATTATCACTAATTTGTATGGGATTGTAAAACCCCCTGGGTCCTTTAACTTCTTGTGCATCCTTATTATCACCACCAAACTTGAAACACCCTAGTTTTTACCCTTAGAAAATTTCTTGATTTTGAAGTTTTTGTGCATCATACGACTTGCATCATACCACTCGTATAGAGTGAATATGGTTTGACGTCCTTGGTTGTATATTACTGAGTGTGGTGTTAGATGTTTACTGTTCAAGGTATGAGAAGGCATCATGCTAGTCGTATGTTAGGGTACGAGAAGTATAGTGCCAAATTGTATGATGTCTTATGTCTAGCCTAAATGATTCTTCCTAGGGTATGATTCTAGGGTACCAAGCGTATAATTGGATATAAGTTAGGCCTTGAACTCGTATGTTGGAAAAAATTAGAGTCCAATATTTTGTCTATGGTACAAGTGGTGTGTACCACTAGTATAATTGATGTATGAATTAAAGGGGTGTCGTATCCTTTTGCGCATATTTTTCAGTTTTTAAGCTAAGGACATTTTAGACATTTCTCACTCCAAAAACCTTAAGACCCCACATATTAAAACATATTGTAGCCTCTCATAACACACTTTGAAGTATTAAAACACTCCTAAAACTCTCTCTAAACACTCTCTTAAAGATTGGGCTAGGGTTTCTACAAGGTGTTCATCTAGAGGATCAAGGGTCAAGTTCTTTTCATAAATCTCCATAAATAAGACATGTGGCTATTCCATCATTGTTAGTTATCAAATATCATGTGTTTTAAACATTGATTATGATTCATAAATAGTGGTTTTAAAAACCAGTGTTGAGGGTCTTATTGCATATTGTTGAGTATTGTTTACTTTTGGTTTAAATTATGTTTATACATATTTTTGATGATGGTTTACAGATGTGGGTTCTTGGTAATTGTGGTCTAACAATTAGGTAATGGTTCACCCTAAACTTGATGGTTTTTACTTTGGTTTTGGTCTTAGGAATGGTACCCTTAAAGTATTTGTGAAAATGCCTAAGAGAATAAACTAGTCACATGTTAAATGGTTTTTTGAACTAAGGAATTGGCCTAATGAATATGAATGGTTGGTAAATAGTTTTGTGAAGGCCTTGCTGGCCATGTAATGATTTAAATAGTAACCTTGGTGGTTCAATTGGCTAAAAGGGTTTGAATCCCTAAACATTAAATTGATTTATGTCTTTACTAGTTAATGGGTTCGAGTACCTAAACTTTGAATTGAATTAGTGTATTTATTTGACAATGGGTTTGAGTCCAAAAGTCAAATGAATGATTGGTTGATTGATAAAGGTAATGACATGTGGTACGCTTGCAAGTGCTGCTGGTATGACAATACCAACAAAGTTCTTTTGGTAAGTAATTGGCTTAATGGTTGTGTATGTGATGATGGTTTTAAATTAGGATTTAAAGCTGGATGTGTAGTCGAGCCGTGAAAGTGGAGTCCGAAGGACTAACACTGGAAACTGCACAAGCTGGTGCGGGTGTTTTTTTTATGACATAGTGGTTCAAGTCCCCCGAATAAATATATCAATGGGAGGTTTAAGTCCCCTATACATGTATTAGTGCTTGACTCACCTTGATTATGCTGGGAGGTTCGATTCCCCCATATAGGCATAGACGATTATGGATATTATCTGGTTCATGCGGCTATACGTACTGGGGCCCTTCTGTCTAGGGAAGAGCTGGGACCATATAGCCCATGGGTGCCTTGTTCTATGACATTTATGCTACATAACCAAGGTTAATGATTTCAAATTTCAAGCTAATCCTGTTCCCTATCTCGACATGGTATATATATGTATATGTATGTATTACATTGGATTATATACATTGGTTGATTGGTTTTGAACTGTCGAAATTATTTTATCCTTATTCTTGAGTTATATTCTAGCACTCCAACCGCTAACCATCCTCAAATATTGTATCCCTACGCGATACAAGTACTGGTCACACTATCATATCTCCTGCTCAGCAACTTGGATATGGAGATATCTTATGTTGACTTGAAGTGGAGAGCTTCCAGACTTTAGAAGGCTCTATTTCTTGCTTTGAGTTTCTTTTGTCGTTATTGGTTTAGACTTGGATATTGGTGTTGGATATGGTCAGGGGCATGTCCCGATCGGATATTCTTATTTTGTTTTAGAGGCTTTATCTGTACAAACTGTGGACTTGGGTATGTTATGGAATGGTTATGGATTTGGTTATTATTTTGTGGTTTTTTTATTGGTTGGTTTGGGTATCGGGGGTGATCTCCGATTCTTGTTGGACTTGGGATGCCCATTACAACAAGGCACTGGTTCGGGTTATGTCAATTTGGTATCAAAGCTTGATTAGTGGTCAGTTGAGTGTCCAAAAATCCATTTCAAGTACAACCGCTTTTATGGGTGTGTAGTGCACCAAACTTATAAGAGAGAGGCTATGAGACATTTCGGAAAATTTCACTTTTTTGTTGTCTTACTTTGAACTATAGAGTCTGAGGTTGGATCCTTCTGATTTCTGTTTGCTCATCTTTCAGATCATGCCTCCAAGAAGATCTTATATTCATACAAACTCTTTTATCCCGACTGATGAAAATGTGGATGGAGCACGTCTAACTTCTGGAGTCCAAACCCGATCAAAGTTCGCTGTATCTGACTATCCTCGTAGTGTTCCACCTATCCCCACTGATCCTACTCCTAAGGATGAGACTCATACTCAGTCGCCTTAAGGGAAGGCCACTAATTTTGAGTTTCGTCGCTCCATTACCATGTTGACTCAGTTAATAACTTCTCAGTATGAGCATGGTGTTCCTGTTACTCTATCTTTCAAGGCCACAAGGGTTGGATAGTTCATGAGGTTCCATCCTCCAATGTTTACTGGTACAAAGGTTGAGGACGATCCTCAAAGTTTTATTGATGAGATGGAAAAGATCTTCCGGTTTATGCATACTTCGAAGGTTGAAGGTGTTGAGTTTGCTGCCTACCAATTGAAAAATATTGCGTACTAGTGGTACAAAGAGTGGGAACAGTTAGGGGAGAGAATGTTAGTTCTTCCTTTATGGGAGGATTTCTCTAGTGCATTTCTCGATTGCTTCTTTCCTCAGGAGTTGAGAGAGGTGAAAATAGAGGTGTTTATGAATTTATGGCAAGGTAGGACGTCTATCAGGGAGTATGACTTGAAATTTCAAAACTCAAGATTTCACTGCATAGCCTTACAGTCTTACCGGATGGGAAGAAACGAATAAGGAACTTTCTTGCTAGATTGTCCCATTTAGTGATAAAGCTTGAAGATTCTGCATTTATCCACTTCTTCGCTTCCCCAACAGTGAGATGGGGAAGAGTATAAGCCTTATATAGCCTATGGAGACTCTAGTAGGGATGACGGTGTCATTGATCTCCAATAAATTCTACAAATAGACCTGTGGATCCTATGTGACAGGCCAGTGAACTGCCCACTATTGTGAAATAGTTGCACAATTATTTTTTAAGCACAAATCTACTTTCAGGTGTCGATCTGTGGATGGAAGAGGTAACATTAGTTTTAAGTAGGATTACCACTTTGTGTATTGTTCTGGGGGCTGGTGGATCTTCAACCATTGGCATAGGAATAACTTCCTCTTGTTGAATCTGCGGTATCTGCTAGAGAAGTATTATTTCTCTCATCAAAACTGTACCTACAAATTCAGAAGCTAATATCAAGTTGTTAGCACTTAATAAACCAAATAGCTAAAATAAAGGTAAAACATCTGCTAATTTTTAAGTCCCCGTCAATGGCACCAAAAACTTGTTGTGCCCAAGTGCACATGCAAGTGTACGTGGTTACTCAAGTAGTAAAGTGGACTATGAAAGCCAAGTATCGATCCTAAAAGTATTTTTTCTCAATAACAATCTAATTCTAGTCTTAGTACAAGATTAAAAAAGTGCGAAAGTAACCAAAAATATTTGAGAATTAAAAACTAAAAGTAATCGTAAAAAATTCAATAATATAAAGTATTGGACAATAATAGGGAAAAATCTAGGGTTAAGGCACTACAAAAAATGATACTTAGCTACATAATATCGTTGGTTTAGTTAATTATCTTGGTTGTTCGTTCACGAGGTTGATAACATTACTATGGTCTTCCAATCCTCTAATCGTCTATCTAACTTAGCCCCACAACCACATCGTTGAGCGTGGATACAAGTACTAAGTTAAATACATTTATATTTTATCTCATAGATGAATCAAATAGGGAAAATTAGTTATATCCCTATCCTAAACACAAATCTTAACTTCAATCTCTTGAATGGTTAGGTCCCCATATATCCGACATTCTAATCTATCGTTCCTTCTTTTGAGCTCACAACAGAAATATATATTTATTATAAAAGTCAAGAATCCATAAAATAGTAAATAAAAGGATACATGAATAAAAATAATGATAAATAACATAAACCAACTCAAATATAATCACAAGAACTTATGTTCTTGGCCTCAACCCTAGATAAGGGTGTTTAGCCACCCATGGCCTTACAATGAACCGCAATTAAGAAATTCATGTATAAAAACAAAAAGTAAACCAAAGCAAAAATTAAGAACCTGTTAATTGAAGCCTCATCAAGTATATTTCAAGACCCAAAAATCGTCGAAGGGGTATACAACAAGATAGGAGTGTTTTATTTATAGTTGGAAACTCAAGCCCATTTTTGACACATGGGCATACCACACTGAGACATTAGCGCGATAGAGGTGTGGCACGCTCTTATCGTAAATGATCACTGAGATTTGATAATTTTGGTTTGTGTAAAAGGGTGTGTCAAACTCTTAATGTGAAGATCCAAGGGCGTGGCACACCCTAGCGCTCAAATTTTCTATATTTTGTTTATGCTTGCTCCATGCATTTAGCTTTCTGTTCCTCACGTCGTAGTTGTGTTCCCTCTTCAAATTCAGCTTGTATATTATCCCATCATTGAGTTTAACATCTCACAAAGCTTTCTATATCATTAAACACCACAAATTAGAGATTACAACACAATAGAATTCAACAAGATAAACTAGTACAACATATAGCTCAAGCTAAGAACACTAGTTTTCTCATCTCAACTCTAAGTGATCATTTTCATTTCCAACTTGTTTATAAAACACTATAAACAATATAGACAAGTACTTTAAACTTATATGATCAATTATATGAATATCAACACATTATGCATGTGAGAAGTCCTCAAAACTAGGCTAAATACAAATATATTAAGACATTTAGGTGCATAAATCTACCTAAGATCATCACCCTACACTTAAAGTCTTGTTCGTTTTCAAACAATTATTTTACATCAAGCATCATCTAAGGAAGACAGAAAGACACTAAAGCTAGCACTATAATGACTACATAGACAACAACTCTATATTGAGCAAGTCATATACATTTGAAAACTCATGAATACTACTTTAAAACACCCTAGCCTCATGAATTGACTCAACCAAGTTGGAAAAACCATGCATATTACCAATCACATAGATCTTATAAATCACCTAACTATTATCAAACATGTTCCCTCACAACAAGAGATATTACCTATATTCACTTACAGGGATGCAATTTACCACGAGAATACAATAATGGGTATAAGTATCAAATTACGCTCACTCTCACATAGAATTTGTATGTCACATAAGATGAACCATAGGCTTTCCCTTAGTGTAATACTCTACTAATATCATAGTGTTAAGGGTTAAGATCAAATAGGACTTTAAGAGTTGTAATGTAGGCTAAGGGGAAGGTAAGAACTATTCTGGCCAGTAATAGTGACTATCTTCCTAAGCGCTTTAATACATCACATATAACATTGAAATCTTCTCAAAATACTAAGCTTTAACCACCTCTTCCTTCATTCCTCTCTTTTGTTTTGCCCCATCTCATCAAGCTAGTTTGCATATACAAAGTAGGGAGTATTCTCTATGGTACATAATGTAATTTTGCATAATATTCTTTGTTTTCATGACATCATTCCCAACTGCAGTACATCAACTTTTTCACACCACTAGATATTTTTTTTGGGATTCACTTTCACCTTTTTCCTTCTTAAATTTCACACTCCTTAACCATATTAATTTTTTTAGCTAAAGTGCTTAGGAGTTTTGGATCAAATTATGATCAGTCCAAAAAGAGGAATATGTTATATAAGAATATACTCTAAAGGCTCAACGGGGCTAACTATTATCATGCCAAAAGGTAGGAAAAAGGGGTATAAAATATGGCTATCAAATAAATGCCAATATTATCTCCTAAATCCACATTCTTTATTTCTCATTGCACATACACCAAGAGAGTTTATACATCAATAAGAAACAAGGAATATACAAAAAAAAAACTCACAACACACATGAAATATGCTCAAATCAAGTAGGATCATTACAGACTCTAAAACAAGAAAAAGCATGAAATCAAAATTAAGCCAACATCACCCCAGGAGTCATATAAATGAGCCTAGGTATCCCAAAAATAGCCCTTCAACATAATAAAAATTCTTTCACGTTCAAAACCACTTGCATAATGTAATTATACATCACAACTTACAAGAACAGGTCACTTATTCCTAATACAAAAGTTTTAAATTTTACTCCTAAAAATAAAAAGGGATACTATGTTCAAAGGGTGCCACCTCAAAAAAAAATGAAAAGAAAAACCAATGGATGAGTGAAGTGTGTCCTTACTAGACTGACACCAAGCACTAAAACTTAAAACAAACAAAGAGAAAATCTTTTTAAATTTTATTTTCAAATTGAGTCAAAAAAGAATAACAAAACAAATAAAAAGAAACCCTATAGTAGTACTTCACCCTAAACCATGGAAAGATTCATCATCCCACACTTAAAATTATACTTTGTCCCCAAAGTGTAACTCAAAAGTAGAGATAGAAATACTCTCTGGGGCCTCTAGGCCTAGCTAGTAGCATCTTGATCATCATGGAGGTCGGATGGACCCCACACCCAGTCTTTGCCATGCTTCTTAGCTCGAGTCTCTGGTATTCAGACTTCCCTTCAACTTGTGACTCAACAAAAACAAAAATTAAAGAAAAATAAAGAAGAAAAAATGAAAATAAAATACCTACATTAACTTCGGTTGCCTTCTAAGCCGTGTCTAATTTAGTGTCACGGCACATCACTACATCAACTGTATACCTTTATCCTTTTTCTCCTACTTGAAGGTTATTTTCTCACTTTTTTTGCCTCTTGAGTATGTACTCTTAAGGTATGCATCTCTCTCAATAATACCCTTGTCGGTCTCCTATTTATTCTTCATAATTTTGGGCTTAATTGGTGGCTCGGGCAACTCTATGAGATGGTCCAAAGAGGTTTTTTATAGTGTGCACTCTGCCACCCAACACTCATCTTCTTCCATAGTAATAATCATACATAAATCCTTATAGCAGAAAGGTTGATTAAGTGGTTTTTAAACTTTTAAGACCACTTCTTCATCATCCAATCTTATTTTCAGAGTTTCCTCTCTGACATCAATCATTACTCCTCCCGTAGCCGAGAAGACGTCCCAATAATTGGTACCCTGTCATCTGTATCATAATCAAGAATAATAAAATCATCAAAAATAAGAAAATTAACAACCTTAATAAGTACGTATTCAATGATTCCTTTGAGATACACTCTTGTTCTATCCGCCATTTGGAGCACCGCAAAACATGTCCTCAGTTTCCCCAAACTAAAAGTATTAAACATCGATAAGGGCATTAATTTTATGCTTTCCCCTAAGTCACTCAAGCCATGGACCATATCATTATCACCTATTTGTATGGAGAGTATAAAATTTCCTAGGTCCTTTAACTTCTTGGGCATCTTTCTCATCACCACCGAACTGGACTCCTCCATTAATGCCACCATCTCAATATCTTACAGCTTTGTCTTATTAGTCACCGCATCCTTTAAGTACTTAGCGTACCTAGGCATATCCTATAAAATATCTAAAAAAGAAAGATTAATGTGAAGTTCTCTAATGTGTCAAAGAACTTCTTAAAACAAACATCTTCCTTAACCTTTTTAAGCATTTGAGGAAATGGTGGTGGTGGTATTTTCAAGATATGCTCAGTTGTTATAGTTTTTAGGTACTCAGATTTTCCCAAATTTTTAGCTTCATCTTCTTCTTCTCCATCTGCTATGGACCTAGCTCTGTCTGCAACTCCTGATTTTTATTAGGAGGCCTGTCAATGAGATATCTACCACTGCTGAAGATGATTACCATAATTTGTTTTGGATTTTCTGTGTCACTAGTCAACCAACCTTGAGGTCTAGTACCCTGTGCCTGAGCCAATTGGCCCAACTAGGTCTCCAATTTTTTGGGGCAAGTTGATGATTTTTTATTTCTACATCCATTTGTTCTTGATTGGCCAGGATCTTTTTCAAGGTTTCTTCAATATTACTGGCCTGCATGTTTTGCTGTTGCTGAAACTTCTGAGTCTGAACCTGATTGTTTCCCCATAAATAGTTGGGTTGACTCTGCCTCTTGTGTTTGTAAGCATTCACATAGTTTTCCTTCAATGCATTGCCTATAAAATTTATTGGATCTAGACTTTCTCCATATAAGTCTGTAGAGTGACCACTAATACCATAAATTTCACACCAAGACGAGGCCTCTTGTGTCTTATTTTAGCTTTCTCTATAGTTTGTATTTACTTTTCTTTCTTATTTTAGCTCTCTCCATAGTTTGTGTACATAATTTATGACTTGCGGAGATGGGTAGTACCGATTTTTGAGGGTTTGGAAGTGATTTAAGTTATTAGTTAGGTTATTGGGTTTTAAGAAAGTTTTCGACCACAGTCAATGTTGCGCCCAAGCGCACATGCAAGTGTACGTGGTCACCCAAGTAGTGAAGTAGCCCATGAAATCCAAGTATCGAACCCCCAGGGACTTGTTCTTTAGAATGATCTAATTCTAGTCTTACTATGAAGATTAAACAAGTGCAAAAGTAACCAAAAATGTTTGAGAATTGTAAACTAAAAGTAACCGTAAACAATTCGATAATATAAAGTGCTGGACAATAATGGGGAGAATCCCAGGTTTAAGGCACTACAGCAATCCTACTTAGCTACATAATCTCATTAGTTTAGTTAATTATCTTGGTTGATGGTTCACGAGGTTGATAACATAATTATGATCTTTAGATGCTCTAATCGTCTATCTAACTTAGCCTCATAACTATATCATTGAGTAGAGATACGAGTACCAAGTTAAATGTATCTAACTTAGCCCCATAACTATAGGCAAATCTTAACTTCAATCCCTTGAATGATTAAGATCCTACTCCATAAATACACCGTTTTAATTTATCGTTCTTGCTTTTGGGCTCACAATGCAGCCCATCAATTATTTAACCATCGACATATTTTAGTTAATGGTCGTATAGTAGATATACCAAGTTGTCGCTGCAAATCCCACGATAGTATTACGACAAAGGATAAACAAAAATAAAGAGCTCTGATTCAAATTTCTCTAGATTCATCCCCTTATGAAGAATTACCAAATAATTTGAACCTTCACCCATTCTAATATAAACGATTACTCAATCAAATAATAGATAGTAAATGGGTCAGTTTGAAAATAAATGAATTGCTAGTCGTATATATGTTTATTATAAGGGTCAAAAATTTGTAGAATAGTAAATTCAAGGATATATGAACAACTAATAATGATAAATAACATAAAAAAACTCAAATATAAGCACAAGTACCCATGTTCTTGGCCTCAATCCTAGATAAGGGTGTTTAGTCACTCATTGTCATACAATAAATCGTAATTAAGAAATTCATGTATAAGAACCAAAAGAAAACTAAAGGAAGGATTAAGAACCCTAATTGAAGCCTCCTCAAGTGTATTTCAATCTGAAAAGTCATCCAAGGTGTATAAACTAAGATATAAGTGTTTAATTTATAGTTAGAAACCCCAACCCGTTCTAGACACATGGGCATGCCATGCTAAGACATTGGCACAATAGGGGTGTGGCGTGCCATTATCATGCATGATCACTAGAATTTACTAATTATGGGTTTTTACAAGGGAGTGGAACACCCTTAAAGAGGATATCCAAGGGTGTGGCATGCCCTAGTGCTCAGATTTTCCAAATTTTGTTCATGCTTACTCCACTCGTTTGCTTTCCATTCCTCACTTTGTGGTTGTGTTCCCTCTTCAAATTCAGCCTATATAACATCCATCGTTGGTTTTACATATAAAAAAGCTTTATATATCATTAAACACCACAAATTACAGTATACAACACAATAGAATTCAACATGATAAACTAGAACAACTTATAGCTCAAGCTAAGAACACTAGTTTTCTCGTCTCAACTCTAAATGATCATTTTCATTCCCAAATTGTATTAAACACACCATAAACCATATAAATAAGTACTTTGACACTTATATTCTCAATTAAATGAGTATAAACACATTATACACATGATAAGTCCTCAAAACTAGGCTAAATACATAGAGATTAAAACAATTAGGTGTATAAATCCACCTAAGATCAGTCAACTTTTGATTAAGATGACCTCGATTTAGAATTTTAATATTTTTAATCATTTTGGAACATACTCTTTAGTCCATTTACATATTCGATTTATTTTTATGGGATTCTAAACAAAGTTCAAGAATTTATTAAAAGTTTTGAGTATTTTTGATAATTAATATAATTAGTGATGATGGGTCAAAACTAACACTCTTTCCTTCTCACGTAACCTACATTCAATATAAATTTAAAACCCACATTCAATATCAATTTAATTTACTAGGTTAATCCTTTGGTGCATAAATAAAATATACATAGACGAGAGTTCGAAACTACTGCAGCATCCTCAACTTTGAGCAACTCAAATTTTGATCGTTCGAAGACTTCACAAAAAGGCAGGTTTCATGCAAATTATCTTGCATTTGGACTTTTTGGTTGAGGTAGGTTATGATTTAATTAGAGTTTAGACTCTATTTAGTTGTATGTATGCTCCTAAATTGGATATTTATTGATTGGTCTTCAAGCACACTTGAATTTAATGATATTTCGATTATTGATACCTGTAGAATAATTATTGAAAATCAAACTTGATTGAATTGCCTTATGATTTTATGTACTTTTGTAAATTTAGTACATCGTATTGTACTCCAAGAGACCAGTACAGATATAAACATTGATAGTACTTGTTTATGGATGATCGGGTACCACACCGGTATAGTACATGGAATTAGCTAGTCCCTTCCAGGTCATGACTAGTTGGGCAAAAATAAGTCCCTTGTGTGTATAGATTGGAGCTGATTTTGAGAGGTCGTGCAATTTAATAAGCTCATAATGAGCTAATTGTATGGTAATTGCAAGGTTAAGAAATAAATAGTTGTTATTTATGGTATTATTGTTGATTTTGTGTTTTATTATGGGATGGTTAATACTCATGAGAGTTATGTGGCTTATTTGTAAAGCATTGTAAGCCCATCATTGATGCATTTGATAATTCGTTAAACACTTATTATGTGTTGATTCTTGTCTACTTGTTATTAAATTTATGTTGTGTACATGTTATTAAATTGAGTTGGTCTATGATACTGTAATACCCGTGCCTTTTTCCTAACTAGAAATTATCTCAAAGATGCTAGGACTTACTTTGAAATATAAACCTATCTTTGTACACATAATATTTTTGAGATTTTCACTTTCTATCACGTGAGAAATTGAGTTAGCTTTCTAACGGTACCAATTTTATCCAAATCCGACATCGGACGAGGAAGTTATGGACGTTTTACTTGGAACTGTCGGAAATACCCAGGTATGACGGCCAAGTTGACGGACCGCCACTTTGACCATCACAGCCAAGACAGTTGAGCCACGTATTGGATAAGGACTAACGGACGAGTTGACAGACCAACAAAGTTGTGACAGACCATCATCTAGGCCGTCAACTCTTATCCAGTGAACCCTATTTCTGGTCCACATCTGACGGGCTAAGTGACAGACCGTCAAGTGTCTGACGGACCGTCACATGCCACGTTTATTTTATTTCCAGGTCGATTTAGCAGGGGTATTTTGGTCACTTATCACTCTCCTACATATACCCAGATAAGTTCGAATTCATCCATTATGCTCATTATTATTTCACAAAAAAAAACTAGGGTTTCTCTCTAAATTTAATCTCCAAGAACAAGACCCAATCTTCTTCAAGAATCAAAGGATTTCAAATCCTTCAAGTTCAAAAACATCAAGAACCTTGAGTCAGGTATGCGTAGTGTTCATCTATGGACCCCTTTTGTTCATAGAGTTCAAAAATCATGCTTTTAAATGAGAAACTTTGATTTCCTTATTTTTATGTGATGTTGTTCATGTTAATGATCATTTTTTAAGCTTCAAGATATTAATTTAAGTTGACTTCCATGATATATGCATGCTTGTAGTTAAAACCCATGAATTTGGGTGGTTCAAGATGATTAAAATTGTTGAGAAAACCTATGCCCCAAAGTGTGCATGCAAGGTGTTTGTTAAAATGCCTAGAATGCTAAAAATCATGTTCCCATGACCCCATAGTATTTAAATGACAAGCTATGTCAACTCTTAAGATGATTCCACATGAACTTCCATGCAATTGATATGTGTTGCTAGTATTATTATGCAATGAACATGATATTAAAGGTTGTGCAAGTACTTCCATGTGACATGAAATCCTTTCCATGCAATACATGGTTGACAACCATGCTTAATATGAAATCCCTTATGTACGATATCATGAATTGTGGACTCAAATCTTGTGATCAAGTCATTTCATGTGTGTTAGTTTCCTTCCATCGAGTCTTGGGGGTATTCATATCCAAAAAATATAGTTATGTGCCTAGATCCATGTCACATTACCCCAATAATCTCAGTCAAGCCATGATCTATAGAACTCAGTCAGTCATGTGACTCAGGAAACCTCCGAAATCTCATGATCTCAGCAAAATCTCAGATAGTAGTGTCATTCCGTCAGTCAACAGAAGTCAGTTACTCAGTCCATGTATAGTCAGTTAAATCATGTTCAGTCTTTTCAGATGGGAGTAAAAGTTAGCACCGAGTGAACCCAAGGATGGGAACTCACCTGCCAGTTTAGGGTGTGATTCTTAGTAGTCATCCTTGTGTTCCAGAACTACGTAGCCAGCGTAGGTTGAGACATCTCAACCTGTCAGACTAGGGTTGATAAGGTGGCTTAACCTATCAGTATAGGGTTCCTACCATTCTCATTTGAGTACCTGCCATTTGAGGGTCACTGACAACTGTCCTTACTAGTGGCGCGGTATTGACACCCCTTCAGTCGGGGCAGAGATTAAACCCCAACTTAGCTATATGCATTATTGGGGCATGTCAGTTAAAAAACTACCTCCCACAGTTTCAGGCTCAGTCTCAATAAAAGAACTCAGATAGTTCTTAAGATATCAGTATACCAGGACTGCCAGATACAGTTAAATTCAGTTATAGTACAGAACTCAGATAGTTTCATCAGACCCGGGACTGTCAAACACAGTCACTCATGTTGACAGAACCATAGTTTCAGTCATGTCAGGAATCAGTAAATCATGTATCAGTGTACAGATCCACTATTATGTATTTACATTTTTAGTTATTATGTATGTTTGTTTGCACTCTCACATTCATATTAGTCGGTCAGTTAGCATTGCTCATCCATGTAAACCCTTTTTATTTAGCCTACCTCACTCGTATACTCAGTACTCCAGTTGTATTGATGCATTTGTGCTATGGTTCTTTCTTTTTATGTTACACTATAGGTTCAGAGACACGAGTTCCAGACCAGTAGTAGCAGTCGCATTCCAGTATACAGAGTTGAAGTGAGTCTTCTTCATTCGAGGACGATATAATTTGATTTATTCATTTATTATTTCAATTAGCTATCAGTTTACGGAGTTAGTTGGAGACATGTTCCTTTAACTCCTTATTCAGACAATGTTTAGAGGCTTTAAGATTTAGTTCAGATTTGATTCAGTTTTTAGTTGTTTTAGGTATCTTTCACCCATATGGATATTATTTTACTAGTTCTTTATTTAGTTGAACCTTATGGCCTACATGTTCATGTTTTCCGCATTATTATGATATATATTGCAGTGTACAGGTACAGATATTAGTCATGGGTTAACTTGTGGTCCTTCAGGGTCATAAGCACCCTGTAGCATTTCGGTTTAGAAAATTGGGATGTTACAGATACCTACCAACACATAGTGGTTTGTACTAATACTATCCTATACTCTGCTTTTATTGAGTGCAGAAAGTGTTTCAGAGGCTCAGACACGACCTTATCTCTAGCATTTGATAGCTTATATCAATCCGAGGGTGAGAATTCTATTTCTAGGCTTCCACGGATCATCATATTGGTTCTATCCATATTTTGGGCAATGAGACATTCTTTATTTTTCTTTATTTTGGATATCTCTTTTAGAAATGTTTTTTGTTTATAAGTTCTTGTACGATGACTCTCGGGTCTTGGAGAATTTTAATAAATAGTTTGCTTAATTTTCTACTTTAATAATAATTAGATTTGGACTTATTATCATTAAGTTGGTTTTTATGATAATCTTATCTTAGTATTGACTAAATAATTGGGTAATAGTTTGGATTAGATGGTTCTCCCACAGGAAGATTAGTGTGGGTACCACTTTTAGCCATTTGGGTCGTGACAAAGTTTGTATCAGAGTCCTAGGTTTGTCGATTTCATTGTACAAGGACATGTCTAGTAGAGTCTTGTAGAATGGTATTAAGACGTCTGTACTTTTGTTATTTCTTACGTGTTATTACTTGATTTCAATTGGTATCTCATGATTTGAATCAGTATCTGGCTTCTTTAATTCTTATTCTCCCAGATGGTGAGAACATAAGCAAATAGAGTAAAATTTGAGGTGCCCAAACTGACTAATAGGGTTGCGGTTTTGGGATAGAGGACAGACGGGGGGAGTAAGAGGAAGAGAAAAAAGAGTTGCACTAATTAAGGGCAAAACTCAGGCCACGAGACTAGCTAAGGAGAGGTCATTATCTCCTTCCCCATATGAAGATATGCTTGAGATAGCAGAGGATAAGGCAATACTAGTACAGAACAAGGGGATGCCAGTTCATAATAGGGTCGCACCAGTTTAGAGAGGTACAACTCTAATTCAGATATCTTCTTACTTGATTCAGTAGGTTTTAAAATTTTTGGGTGGGTTGGTAGGATCAGGACTATGCCTGCAGTACTCGTAGTTCAGTATCCAGTGATGCAGTATGTTGTTGCTGTAGCTCCTCAAATGGAAGAAGTGTTCGAGTTAGATGTTTTCCCAAGACAGGTGGGGGTCTAGTGATGATTGGATATGAGCATGATTTGTTTTTCAAATTTATCAAGATGAAGCCTCTTATTTTTCATAGCACCAAGTTTGAGGATGCCTATAAGCTCATTATTGATTGTCATGAGAAACTTCACAATATGGGTGTGGTTGAAAGGTATGGTATGGAATTGGTCACTTTTCTATTTCAAGGAGATGCCAAGATATGGTGGAGAGCTTATGTAGAGTGTAGGGTTGCAGGTTTGCCTCTGTTGACTTGGACTCAGTTTTACTTAGTTTTTCTAGAGAAGTATATACCTCGTACATTGAGAGATAGGAAAAGGGATGATTTCACTAATCTTAAGTAGGGGATTATGTCAGTTGCGCCCTATGAGGCCAAATTTTATTCGTTGTCTCGGTATTCACCTTATTTGCTGAAAACTAAGAAGTAGATGATCTATCTCTTTATGAAAGGTTTGAATATAGGTATCCATATTTATACTCTTTAAATGACATCCTTAGGTAAGTCTTTTTGAGAGATGGTTATTTTTTTCATAAGGTAGAGGGTGTATGGCAAGAGGGTAATGCCAAGAAGAAAGAAAAAAAAGCCCGTAAAGGGTGCAGTTTTAGCAATTTTTATTTTAGGGGGGTCTAAGTTCACAGGGATAACATGCCTGCCCCATTCAGTCAGTCATGTAGGTATCTGTTGGGGGTCAGTCAGGCGCTTTCTAGCCATCTTCATACTTGGTTGGTTACCTCACTTCTTCTTCATTAGCTCATCGACCCACCTTGGATCGTATATGTTATGAGTGCGGTGGAGTTGGTTACATCAGGAGGTATTTTCCTAATTTAAGGTAGTATAGTCAGTTTGGCCAGCAGTAGGCTCATCAAGCTCTGGTTCTAGAAAGTAGAAGAGATGGTGGTAATGGTAGAGGTCGTCCATAGGGCGGCCGTAGTGGTCACCAGGCAGGTAGGGGTGGTAATCACCCCTATCGAGGTGGTTCTCTGCTTGGCAGCGGTGAAATTAAGACTAGTGATAAGGCTCATATTTATGTTTTTCTAGGAAGCCCAAGGTAGAGGCATCATACGTTGTTATTATAAGTACTATTCTTGTCTGTGACCGAATAGCCACTGTATTATTTGATCTTGGCTCTACTTTCTTATATGTATCTGCTAATTTTGTTGTGGGACTGTACGTAGTGTGTGATCTACTTGAATTTCCTATTCACGTGTCTACTTTTATTTATGATTCTATTATTGTTGATAGAGTTTATCATTTTTGTTTTGTTATGTTTATGGGGTAGCAAACTTGGGCAGATTTGGTGATTTTAGACATGGCAGATTTTGACTTAATATGTGTATGAGTTGGTTGTCTATATATCATGCTATATTAGATTGCCATGCTGAGACCATAATTATTGCTATACCTAGAATGGATAGACTTAAGTGAGAGGGTAATTATAGTCTAGCTCCAGCGAAACTTATTTCCTTTATACGTGCAAAAAGGTTAATTGCGAGGGGTTTTTTGGCCTTTCTAGCACATCTTTGGGACACTACTGTAGAGGTCCCATCTATTGAGTCAGTTCTTGTGGTGTGTAAGTTCTAAGAGGTTTTTCTTACATATTTTCCTGGCATACCACCGGATCGTAATATTGATTTCTGTATTGATCTAGAGCAAGATACTCATCTTATTTTTATTCCACCCTATAGGATGGGTCTGGCTAAGGAGATAAAAGCTCAGTTGTAGGATTTTTTATGTAAAGTATTTATCTATTTGAGTGCCTCTTTATGGTGTGATCATCTTATGTGAAGAAGAATGGTAGTCTTCGTATGTGTCTAGACTACAGACAGTTGAACAAAGTTATGATCTGTAATAAGTATCCTTTGCCCCATATCTATGATTTAGTTGATCAACTGCAGGGTGCATCCATATTTTCCAAAATTGATTTGAGGTTCGGGTATCATCAACTTAAGATTCAGGCCGACGATATTCCTAAGACTGCATTTCAAATTGAGTATGTCCACTATGAGTTTCTTGCGATGTCTTTCGGATTGACTAATGCCCCATCTGCTTTTATGAGTTTGATGGATGGGATATTTAAACCCTACTTGAATTATTTTGTGATTGTCTTTATTGATGATATTCTAATTTATTCTAAGAGTAATGAGGAACATGAAAATCACTTAAGGATTGTTTTGGGTTTGTTAAAAGAGAAAAAACTTTATGCAAAGTTTTCTAAGTATGAATTCTAGTTGGCTTTCGTATCCTTTATGGGGTATGTCATTTCGAAGGAAGGGGTGATGATAGATCCACAGAAAATTTAAGTGGTTAAGACTTGGGTTAGGCCTACTTAAGTGATGGAGGTTAGTAGCTTTATGGGGTTAGCAATTTATTATCTTAGGTTCGTGAAAGGATTTGCTTCTGTTGTTACTTATATGATGTGACGGGCTCAGAAGGATGTACCTTTTAATTAGTTTGATGAGTGTGAGGAGAGCTTTCAAAAGCTCAAGACCTTGTTGACTACTGCTCCTATTCTTGCCTTGCCTGCAGAAGGTAAGAATTTTATTATTTATTGTGATGCCTCACATTCTGGTTTAGATGTTGTTTTAATGCAGGAAAGGAATGTGATTGCTTATATTTCAAGGCAATTGAAGCCTAATGATAGGAATTATCCAAATCATGACTTGGAGATGGCTGTTGTCATTTTTTGCTCTTAAGATATAGAGGCATTACTTGTATGGGATTTGTTGTGAAGTGTTCACTTATCACTACAGTTTACAATATATGTTTACATAGAGGGATTTGAATTTGAGACAACGTATATGGATGAATTTGCTTAAAGATTATGATATCACCCTTCTATACCATTCGAAAAATGTTAATGTAGTAGCTGATGCATTGAACAAAAAGTCAGTAAGTATGGGTAGCTTGGCTTACTTAAATTTTACCAGGCATCCATAGGCTGGAAAGGAAGAAGGATTTGCACATGGTGTTCATCGACCTAGAAAAGGCGTACGACAAAGTCCCCAGGGAGGTGCTTTGGAGATGCTTGGAGGTGAGTGGAGTACCGCAGGCATATAGCAGAGTAATTAAGGATATGTATGAGGGAGCGAAAACCCAGGTGAGGACGGCGGGAGGAGACTCAGAGCATTTCACTGTCCTGACAGGATTGCATCAGGGATCTACTCTTAGTCCCTTTTTGTTTGCGCTAGTAATGGATGTGTTAACGCGGCGTATCCAAGGGGAGGTGCCGTGGTGTATGCTTTTTGCAGACGATGTAGTCCTGATAGATGAGACGCGAGGGGGTGTGAACGACAAATTAGAGCTGTGGAGGCAAACTCTGGAGTCTAAAGGGTTCAGGGTGAGCAGAACCAAGACAGAGTATGTGGAATGTAAGTTTAATGACGTAAGGCGAGAGAATGAGGCAGTGGTGAGGCTAGAAGCGCAGGAGGTAAAGAAAAGGGATAAGTTCAAGTACCTCGGGTCCGTGATCCAGAGTAACGGTGAGATTGACGAGGATGTCTCGCACCGTATCGGGGCGGGATGGATGAAGTGGAAACTTGCATCGGGGGTGCTGTGTGATAAGAAGGTGCCGCCCAAGCTTAAAGGTAAATTCTATAGGGTGGTAGTCCGTCCGGCCTTGCTGTATGGAGCGGAGTGTTGGCCAGTTAAGAACTCCCACACCCAAAGAATGAAGGTGGCAGAAATGCGGATGTTGCGCTGGATGTGTGGACTGACCCGAAGGGATAGAGCTCGGAATGAGACTATCCGGGAGAAGGTTGGGGTGACTTCAGTGGAGTGTAAGATGCGGGAAGCACGATTGAGATGGTTCGGACACGTGAAGAGGAGGGGCATGGATGCCCCGGTCCGTAGGTGTGAGAGGCTAGCGTTGGATGGTTTTAGACGGGGTAGGGGTAGACCGAAGAAGTACTGGGGTGAGGTGATTAGGCGGGACATGGAACAGTTACAGCTTACCGAGGACATGACCCTAGATAGGAAGGTCTGGAAGACGCGAATTACGGCAGAGGATTAGGGCCTGTTCGGGTCGCTAATGTAGGGAGGTAATTGGTGGGGGTGTATTCCTGGTATGATTCCGTATTCAATGTTCTGTTCCGTGTTCCGTGTTCTATGTTTGTTACGAATCTGTGTGCTTTCCTCTGCTTTATATTCCTGCATTCCTGCTTTACTCTGTTTTATATTCCTTATGGCTGCAGTATCTATGTTATGTCATCTGCTTCTGTGCTGTACTATGTGTTTGTTTGATATCTCGTAACTTGAGCCGGGGGTCTTTCGGAAACAGCCTTTCTACTTCATCAGAGGTAGAGGTATGGACTGCGTACATCTTACCCCCCCCAGACCCCACAAAGTGGGAATACACTGGGTTTGTTGTTGTTGTTGTTGTTGTATCCATAGGCTGGATATATTTAGACGCTAAAGAGTTTATTCGACTTTAGGTAACTGAAATAGGAGGATTTCTAGCCAGTATAGAGGCAAGGTCTACATTTTATAATTAAATCAAGGCTAAACAATTCAAGGATGCTAAGTTGGGCAAGATTCGTGATAAAGTTTTGTATGGTGAGGCTAAGGAGGTGACTCTTGATGGTGATGGGGTGTTACAGATTAAGGGGTGAGTTTGTGTGCCCTATGTTTTTGATTTAATTCCTATTATTCTAGATGAGGCTCATTGTTCAAAGTATTTTATACATCCTGGAGCGACTAAAATGTACCGTGATTTGAGGTAGCATTATTGGTGGGGTCGAATGAAGCATGATATAGCTGATTTTGTTTCTAAATGCCAGAGTTTCTAGAAGATAAACTATGAGCATCAAAATCTTAGTGGTACTCTTCAGAGGATGCCTATTCCTGAATGAAAATTAGAGAGGATAGACATGGATTTCGTTGTTGGTATTTCCAAGACTTTGGAAAAGTATGTCTCTATATGGGTTATTGTGGATAGATTGACTATGCCTGCATATTTCATTCCAGTTCAGGTAACTTATAATATAGCAAAGTTACCCAAGATTTATCTTAAGGAGTTTGTTCAGTTGCTTGGTGTTCCAATTTTTGTTATCTCGGATAGGAGTACTCAATTTACCTCTATATTATAGGAGAAGTTGCATGAGGAGTTGAGTATAAGGTTGGCCCTTAGTACAGCTTTTCACCCTCAGATCGATGGGCAGCTCGAGCGAACGAATTAGGTATTGAAGGATATGTTCCATGCATGTGTGATGGATTTTGGAGGTCATTGGGATCAATTTCTACCTTTGGCCAAGTTTACATATAATAACAGTTAACATTCTAGTATCAATATGGCACCGTTTGAGGCTTTGTATGGGAGGAGGTATAGATCTCTCATTGGGTGGTTTGATGCCTTTGAGGTGAGACTGTGGGGTACTATTACATTGTGAGACTCATTGGACAAGGTTAGATTCATCTAGGAGAAACTTAAAGTAGCTCAAAGTAGGCAAAAGGAGTATAAAGATCGAAAAGTGAGAAATATGTACTTCATGGAAGGTGAGTAAGTATTGCTCAAGGTATCCACCCATGAAGGGTATCATGCATTTTGGGAAGTGAGATAAGTTTCGTCATAGATATATTAGATCATTTGAGAATTTGTAGTGTGTGGGGCCGGTGGACTATAGGTTGGCATTACCTCCAAGTTTAACAGGATTTCACCCTGCGTTTCATGTATCTATGTTAAAGAAGTCTCATGGTGATGGTGACTACATAATTTATTGGGATTCAGTCTTGTTAAATGAAAACTTCTCTATGGAGAGGAACTTATTGCTATTCCTGATAGAGAACTTATTGCTATTCCTGATAGAGACGTCTGTAAGCTGAGGACTAAAGAGATTGCGTCTGTGAAGGTCCAATGGAAGAATCGTCCTATTAAGTAGGCCACTTGGGAGATCGAAGCAAAAGTGTGTAGCAAGTATCCAAATCATTTTAATGATTCAGATAATTCCTTGTTTTCCCTTTTTGTTCATTATTTTGTCATTCGGGGAGTAATGGTTATTTAATTGGTATCTAATGTAATGACTGTCCTAGTCATTTTGTGAATTTTACTTTTCTTTCCTACTTTAGATCTCTCCATAGTTTGTATACGTAGTTTCTGTCTTGTAGGGATGGATAGTAACAATTCTTGAGGTGTTTGAAGTGCTTTAAGTCATAAGTTGGGTTATTGGGTTTTAAGAAAGTTAAGTTCGACCATAGTCAACTTTTGATCAAGATGACCTCGAGTTAGAATTTTAATATTTATAATAATTTAAAAACATACTCTTTAGTCAATTTACATATTTGATTTATTTTTATAGGGTTTCAAACAAAGTTCAATAATTTTTAAAAGTTTTAGGTATTTTAGATAATTAATATAATTAGTGATGATGGTTCAACTCTTTCCTTCTCACATAACCCACATTCAATATAAAAATTAAAGTTAATAGGTTAATCTTTTAGTGGATAAAAAAAAATACATGGAGGGGAATTCGAAGCTGTTGCGCCGTCCTCAACTTTGAGCATCTCAGATTTTAATTATTTGGAGATTTTATGGAAGGATAAGTCCCTTGCAAATTAGCTTGAATTTGGACTCTTCAGTTGAGGTAGGTTACAGTTTAATTAGAGTTTAGACTCGATTTAGCTATGTGTATGCTCCTAAATTGAATGCTTATTGATTGGTCTTCGAACATACTTGAATTTGATGATATTTGAATGGTTGATACCTGGATGAATAATTATTGAAAATCAAACTTGATTGAATTACCTTATGATTTTTGTATACTTGTAAATTTAGTACATCATATTGTATTCCGAGAGAAAGTGTGAATTTGATAAAATTTATATAACATGGTTATGAAAGATCGGGTGTTGCGCCGGTATAGATGTGAATATTGATATTACTTGTTTATGGAGGATCGAATACCACGCTTGTATGGTACATGAACTTAGCTTGTCCCCTGCAGGTCATGACTAGTAAGGCAAAAATAAGTCCCTTATCATGTGTGTGTAGATTAGTGTTGATTTGAGAGGTCGTGCGATTTAATAAGCCGATAACGATTTAATGGTGTAGTAATTGAGAGGTTTAGAAGGACATAGTTTTACTTATGGTATTATTGTTGATTTTGTGGTTGTTTATGGGATGACTAATACTCGTGATGGTTACGTGGTTGTTTATAAATCATTATTGGACCGACATTGATGTATTTGATGATTCGTTAAACACTTGTTATGTGTTGATGCATGTCTACTTGTTATTCTATTTATGTTGTATGCATGCTATTAAATTGAGTTGGCCTATGATACCTGCTAGTACATAGTGGTTTTTGCTGATACTACCATGTACTCTTCTTTTGTTGAGTATAGAAAGTGTTTCAGAGGCTCAGACACGGCCTCGTCTCTGGCATTTGATATTTGATCTCGATCTAAGGGTGAGCACTCCATCTCCAGGCTGCCACGAATCATCATATTAGTTCTTGTCCATCTTTCGAACAGTGAGACATTCTTTATTTTTTGGGTATCGCTTTTAGACATGATTTTTATTTAGAAGTTCTTGTACGATGACTTTCGGGTCTTGAAAAATTTTAAGTAGTTTGCTTGATTTTTTTGCATTAATAATGATTAGATTTGAATTTACTATCATTAAGCTGGTTTTTATGATAATCTCATCTTAGTATTGACTAAATGATTGGATGATGGTTCGATTTAGATGGTTCCCTCATAGAAATACTAGTGTGGATACCACTCATGGCTATTTAGGTCGTGACACTAAACCACTTAATGTAGAGGTGCAGTGGGGGATGAAACCTTATGATGTGGCCCTGAGGCTTGAACCGAACATAATATTTCTATCATAAAATTAAAATATACACTATTATAGAGGACTTATAATATGCCAGTGATTTTTCTTTTCAAACTGCCCAACAATAAGATGAGTTTCGAAATAAACAATGGTATGGGAATGAAAGAATACATAATAAGATAAACAACTTGAAACAAATGGACCAAAGGTTATTCCTTCCATTTAAACATAAAAGTGGTAATCCGCTCAACTAGGGCGTGGATTTCAGCCAAGAGTACATAGAAAAAGTTCTGTCTTCCTCAATTGCGCCATTGTGATTAAACTTCATTTAACGATCTTTTATTTTGCTTCTTCCTGTATTCTATATATTATCTCATGCAATACCTGTTACTTCAAATGTGTAAAAAATCTTAGATATGCTATATAAATCAGATATTCTATTCATGAAATCATACACTCAAAAAAGATGATTAAACAAATATATATATAGTGAAATCCTTTTGATAAAAGGAAAACTCTTACTTTAGTGGAAAAAGTGCTCTAAAATTTACCATACGTCATATATAGGTTTTAAATGTTATGATTAAGAGACATTAATTATCATGGGAGCTGCAATATGTTCGTCTCAGGGAACACAGTATGAGAATATGAAGCCATATGTATTAAAAAGAGGATGGTAAACAATAATATAAGATAATTCAAGATTTATACCGGGACTTTTTTACTTCTTGTACATGGCACTACGAATATTATCTTTGGTCCAGTCTTCATCAGATCAGAGGCAAATTTTTTAAGGTAACTTATATAAATCTCAACACTTTAATACGTAATTACTTCATCTCCCAATTTTTAACAAAATTACATATAATTTCAAAATTTCAGATACATAAATCAACGTCAGATACATTCATCTAGCTGATACATTGGGTAATAATTAAGCGTGATAAAATTAAAAATAACAGAAATTTGTTCAATTATGAAGCAAATCATGCGACATCCATATAAATATCTTCTGAGTATCTCAAATATTGAGTAATCACTTCAAATATTAAAATTTAAAAATGGATCACGATTCTTCAAGAAAGAAAAAGTTTTCTTTCTTTTCTGTTTTTCAAGATCGATTTTTTTTTACGATACATAATGAATCGAGATACATTTTATCTTGGACAACATACTTCACATCCTGCAATGAGATACATTACAATGTATAAGTTAGATTACTATTTGATTATCCATCAGTGAAGAATCGATACATAACTTGACGCACAAATGTATCAATAGAGTAATTCATGCGATACATTCCACTGTATAATTTTTGTTTCGAGATATATTACTGTAGATAGAACTTGAAAGAGATACATAAGACTACTTATGTATCTCATTTATAGATCTAATGGACATAATGTATCTTCACCATAATTTTAATGTATCTTCATGTCTTTTTGAAACATACATAACTATAATATCTTTTTAAGAGTATGTTGATTTGTCTTCAACAATTTTGCTTTTGAAGTGCTAGAACCTCATTTTGTCGTAGTTTTAACAGCCTCCTCGCGCAACTTCTTCATCATAGCAGGATCATAGAGACACCCAAAAAAAAAAGTTGATCAAGTCTGTAGACAGCGCATCGAATAAATACACTTGTAACGGCAAAAGGTTGGTACACATAGCAGAAGCAGAAACTGCTGAGAAAAATCAGAAAAAGACATTGAGAAATGGCAAAACAGGTGTTTGTAATGATTATAATCCTGCTATGGTAAAACTGAAATTCATGAGGGATAAGGTAGTTGATCTCCAGCAAGAAATCAGCAGCCCTGGGATGCTAACATTTAAGCTGTTAAATTGATGGAGAGAAGATTGTCAGATAAATTTTTAAGAGGACCAATTAATGTATTTGATTTTTTAAGATGACAATAATGTATCTGAAAATTTAAAAAAAGAATGTAAATCATGAATTTTAATACTTAATATAAAACATAAAAATTGTAAGTAATTTATATAAATTAAGTTATGATATTAAGTAATCTTTTCTATTATATTATTATATAAACACCTAATCCAGATCACATATTTTAATCAGCCATCCAGATTTCAATCTTCTTCAAAGTCTTTGATAAAAGTTGATTGTTGAAATTTGAGTCGAGTAATGAGTCCCAAGTCAAATTACCATCATTTGATAGGACCAACACAAATGAATTATCCAACTTCTTATTTGTTTTATTGATTTCTCAAGGTATTCCACGATCAGTGCATTAAGCGGTAGAAAAATTAATCACAGAGTTTTCTCCATTCACCAAAGATAGGAATCGAACCCCCAACCTCTTACTTAAGGGGTGAGGTGTTGAACCACCAGACTAACCTTTGTGGTTATCCAACTTCTTATTATGATAAAGCAAGAAAATACTAACACTCCCTCCGTTTGTTTAATGTTTTTTTTTTGTTTGCTTTTTTAATGTTCCTTTATTATAATTAAAAAATATTTAAATTTTAATTTTTTTTAATTTATTTTAGACACATATTTGTAGATTATTAAAGATCATAAGTTTAAAAATATTTTTTAAAATTTTGTGTCAGGTCAAATGATATCACATAAAATGAGATGAACGAAGTATTACTCCCTTCGTCCGTCAATAGTTATTCACTATTGACTTGACACACAAATTAAGAAATGATAAAAATAATTTTATCATATTATTTTTTGAATATCATTAATTCGATATTTTGAAAAATATATTAAGTAATATTATAATTACTCTTGAGAATTAAAAATAAAATAGATAAAAATAAATAAATTATCTATTATTTTTTAAAACGAAAAAACATGGTTCGATATTAGTATGGAGAATGAGCAAAGATGACCAAAGGAAGTATATATAAAGTAAAGAAGCAAAATGGGAACCAACTTTCCGTCAGAGCTGCCTTTTCATTCTCTCTCCAATGATACATCACAATAATTATTCAGGAGAAATTTGAGAATTAAGTCAAACCACTTTGAGAAAACAACCACACACGCTTTCAAAAAACAATAACTAAAGTAAAAATTTCTTTTAAAAGAATAGTCTATTTTTGGATTAATGAATCTTTGGTCATAGGACAACTCAAAGCTACTTTTGACAATTATTTGGGAGCAACTTAACTGTTCCAATAAATACTTACTACTTCCACCAACAAACCAAAAAAGAAGATTATTCTTTGTTAAATTTTGATTTCTTATAATTTTCATTTCACTTTATTGATCATTAAAGCTACTACTATTACCACTAGCACGGAAATAGATAACAGTTGATTTATTTATAGAAGTGTGTGTCTAGTTCTCAAAGGGCCCCAATTTCCACTAGCAAGACATAGAGCCCCCACCACACAAGTGCTTCTACATCCACCACTATATTATCCTAGTCCCACCAGTCATGTTCTTTTCTTTTAGACCAAACCAACTAGACACATTACATGAAGAGAAGTTGGACAATTTCTCTTCTGCTTGAATGTGTATACACACCGATAATCGTACTTGTTTGATTAGCTTTCAGCACCTCAACTAATTCCATCGGATACTTATCACGTCCCGCTAACAATAAATACCATTGATACCGAACCAGGTAACTCTGATCTACCAAGAATAGACAGATGGAAATAAGCAACCTAGCATTTCTGCTTCAATATATCAATGACAAAATGGTTTACTTTAAACATTAAAAACCCTGTCTTTCAACAAAAAGCTAAAAAATACTTAAATAATAGGTAAAAGCAGGAACCATCCACTGCAAGAAAATTCTTAGAGTCATTAGCATGTTATATCACCTTTCTACTAAGGGTATCTCTATGAAGGAGGATTTGTTTCTGGCTTAACAAGACTTGATGTATCTGGTGGTTGAGAGTGATAAATTGCTGATGCAAGAGAAATAGGCATGATGCATAGTGCCTTAGACTGAAGAAATTGCATTGCAGCACCAACATTTTCTTCCATAAGTTTAGCTACTTGCCTTTCTGTGCCATCACTTGACCACTTCTCCCAGGCTGGTTGGTTATTAGTTCCACCTTCACTACTCTCTTCCTAAATAAGACAAGCCATGGCATAAGATATAGGGAAGGATAATTGTGCCAAAAAGAAGTCTAATAAGACAATTATTATAATTAAAAAAAAATAACCTCTACTGATGATGATATTGGAATGTCTGTTACAAGTGGTGCTACTGCTCCAGCTCCTCCTAACCTACTCATGCTCAACACCTGTAGTATCAAATATAATTTATAACTTAGAAAAAGTTCCAAAATATTCAATAATGCAAGAAAAAAGTATTGATTCAAAAGGAGGAGAGAGCAAAACGGAAGAAATCTAGTGCTACACCCTCAAACGAGGAAAGGTAAACTTCTCCATGATGTGAGTGGATTGCATCTCATTTCACTATTATTTTCAAGTAAATTATTTGAGAGGTTTCCACCCAGAAAAACATCCTTTTGATACCATACCCCGGGAAACTGTTTACTAACCAATTGATTTGAAGATATAGACATTGGATTCAACTACAATTTAGCAAGCAGACGACAAAACTGCTGTAGCACCTTCATGAGGTAAACGCAATGCAAAATGACATGGTAGCATTTCTTGAAATGAAAAGCCATTGGAACGAGCATTGCAAAAGCATATATATTTAGTACTATGCTCAGGAAGTCAAAACAAAGCGAACGAATATTACATAGGGAGCAGTACATTTTTAGAGAATTATATACAGAAAATCCAAGCATGCCAAGATGCTAGTTTCTGCACCTCGGAAGTACTACATTCATGGCATATTTATTAAATTTAATAGCGAATATATGAAGCTCTGTTTCTTATCAGTAGTACTAAGACGCATTTCTGAAGTACCTTTCCCGACCAAAATCAACATCAATAGGTTCAAAATGATTTAGAGACTGACCCATGACGGTAAATTTTGAAAAGACTCTAGATTAAATCACCTTCACCTGCAGCCGTAGGAATTTGACATAATCTACAATTTCATCAAGCATTACAGCTCTATCAGTCTGCAAGACCAACAGAAAAAGGAAACAGTTGATGAATACTGATATGACAAACTTAAGAGAATGTTAAAGCACAGTAACTATGGCATGCCAAACATGATTAATGCTTATAATTTATTGCACCAGAAGAATTAGAAGTGGGTGGCTGAGCATTTGCATTAACCTATAAATGCTTATAATCTGTTAGACCTGCTGTTACTAGGGACTATAAGCGCAGGAAAAAGGGCGAAAATAAAGCCTAAATGTATCTGTTTTATTTAATAATTATTTTGTGTATGTATATCTAGTACTTCCTCCGTCCCATTTTACCCGTTCCAAATTTCCTAATTTGATATCCCATTTTACCTGTCCTATTTTACTTATCAAGACAAGACAATTTTTTTTTCCCATTATACCCTTAGTGTAATTGATTACTCCTTGTTATTAGCATTCCTGAAAAATGTTGCAAAGAGGAGTACCATTAAAAATACACCATTAAAAATATAAATGGTGTTTTGATATTAGTCATCCATCAATATTGGAACTAACAACAAGACACAATTAAGAGAGGCAAAATGGTAAAGTTACATTACCAATCATTGTTTTCTTAATAGGTGTGTCATCCCAATTTGGGACGGGTAAAATGGGACAGAGGGAGTAGTTTCTAGCAGTTTAGACAATGTTTTTGTGATATATTGTAGCAGGAAGAAAGAAAAAAAGGATCAGAACATTCTGTAGGATTCTTCTGGCAGATTAGGAGGTTAAGGTTCCTCGAAATACCTTGGTTGTTGAAGTATTCTCTAATTGTGGTTTGTAAAACTCATTCTACTTGTTGATAACAATTAATAATAGTTGAAGTTGTTGTTTCTACCTTTCAATTGTTTCTAGAAGTGTACAGATTCTTGTTAAGGAGATTTCAGGTTCCTAACATAATCTCTCAAGGCCTTTGAAATATGCCTTGAGGTACAACATACATAAACCGGTATCATTTTGTAACACAACCTTTGATGGGGATGTGGAAGTTATAGAATAATCAAAGAAAATGATGCAGCATCGTGTTTACTTATTCATAGATTTTTTTCTCTGTTAAGAAAATAAAAAGATAAGAAGACTTCTTTTCTGTGAAATTTGTTGGCAACTTCAAAGCAGAAACCTCGTTTAAGCATGCAAAAAATTAATGAGTTCACCATCTTGACACATTTTCAGCATTTAGAAGTCTCGTGTTAATTTTCATAACGACCATCAATTCAACATTTCTTGTTTGGATTCTGTGTCAATCCAATCCCCCTAAATTATCAACAACAGAACTAGTGGACTTATCTAACTTGAAGATCTACTTCAATTGACGTATCTAAATATACTGAAATATCTAAAATAATTCTCTTTAACCAGTAGATCTACAACTATATGTCTTCTAATAGTGACTATCAAGCTTGAAATAAGGACCACAATATGCGTCATGCAGTATCCTCATAATAGGATGCCTATCACCTACTCCGTACTAAACTTTATGGAAGAAAAATAGCAGAAGACAAAGTTATCTAATGAATCAACTTCAATTTTATACATTTTTTCGGGCAGACTAAAAGACACGGGGAAAAGCTGAAAACAGTACACAAGGGAAAGCCATATCCAGCGAACCTACTATTTCTGAATGAAGTCTCTTTTAGTTCTTCATTTTGAAGTCCTTACTTGCTTCTCTATTAATAAAATAGCATCATAACTTGAACAGACTGAGAAAGTTGAAGGAGGTTGTGTTTTTAGTTTTTAATTAATTCTGCAAATATTGCTCCCTCATTCCTGAATTCCTTGCGTATGCATAAGCCCACAAAAGAAAACTGTGAAAAGAAGGGGGGCTCAATGTGTTATCCTCTTTTTTTCCATCTTCTCAACGGATGCTCACAGAAAGTGAAATACAGTTCACTGTGTAAAAGAATGAAAACTAACCTTATTGACACTTGGAACCAACTCTTGCAATGCTCTAATTCTTTCTGCTATCCTCTCTCTGCGTAGCTGCGGGAAAAGAATAAAATCAGTTAGAATGGTAAAGTAGCAACAACTGAAGACTAGGAAAGAGGCCTTTATACATAGTATTAACCTTGCACTGATGCTCGGAAATAGGATGTTATTCTTCCTAGCATAGAACTGAATTTTACAAGAACACATTTTAGCAGCTATGATCATCGAGCTTAGGAATAATAGCTGTTGAAACTAGGTATAACCCGAAATAATATGAACTACTTAGATGATCTCTAATGAAGAATTAATTTATCACTTCGAGGAGCTTAATTCAAGCTCATTCATTTACCGTGAACAGTTGCAATCAGATAAATGAGCAGATATTATTTTTCATCTGTCCAAATGCTAGAAGCAACAGAAAAATATGCCCCTTGTTAAACAATCTGATTAACTTTAGAATACTCTTTGCTACAAAAAGAAAAAAACTTACCCTCTCTGCAATGCTGTGTGGATCAGTAGCTTGTCCTCGCCTTGCTCTCACCCTTGGACGTATTGCAGGGGGATGTGGCATTGAAGGCATCGGTTGGCCATGAAAACCCTGTAACGGTTGAAACTTGCCATTACTTGATTGTATCTCAAGGAAACAATCGGTAAAATCACTTAGTAAGAGGGCCAAATTCTTTGATATTCAAACCATGGACTATGGTTTTGCTTTCATCACCTTGAATGGAAAAAAGATATATCTATATACGTCAAGCTCCTTTCTCTAGGTGAGTCTGCAATTCAAATTTTCTAAAGCTAGCAATGCAAATCTTAAAACAAAACAACCTATATGATCTCTTAGCTTGATACAACAAACATAAGCCTTCTTTTCAGAATACATGATCCATTACTCCAAATTATACAAGACTAAGGGAAACAAAGTCCAGAAGAGCAGAAGTAGAAGAAGCAAAAATTGAACTTCCCACATACCAAGCACATAAACAAACATTTCCCTCTGTAATTTTTAAAATCCCAGAATTAAGGTGGAACTAACAAATGGCAGTTTCAAGTGAGAAACAATTTCAGAAGAACAAACGGCAGAACCACTACTAAAAAAATCACTGTTCTCCTTTGAGATTTCCCAGTGAAAAATGTTCAGTGACTATTCCATAGATATTTTGATTGAATCAGTGAGAAAAGAAAACATAGTAGTGTACTCACACAAAAAAAATTAGAAAGATTTCTAGTATTTTAATAAAAATCTGATTTCCACCGTAGGCTTTCCAGAGAGCTGATTCGGTGGTAAAATCATGTTATAGAACACAAATTTCTCATTGATTCAGGGTGGGAAACCTCTGTTTCTAGCAGTGAGCTAACAGATAGCAGTTTCAAGCGAGAAATAAAATCAGAGAAAACAAACGGCATAAAGGTGAAATCTTTCTGGTGAAAGACTCCCATCAACTTGCACAAAAAAAAGAGACAAAATAGAACACAACATCAAAGTAGAAGAAATCAAGAAACTAAAAAAGCAAGAAAAGAAATAGGAAATAATTACAGGTTTAACAGAAGAAGAAGGTCTGCTATCAACAACATCATCTCTAAATCTCCTTCCAGGTGCTGAAACATCATCCATCTTCAAAAACCCACCACCACCTTTCCCTTGTTCTAAACTCAACCCCAATGGAAATGAACCACCACCACCACCACCCCCTCCATGATGGAACCCCCCACCCCCAAGCCCACCTAGTCCAACACCAACACCAAGGCCAACTCCACTAAACTGCCCTGATCCATCACCGGAGTTCAACTGGAGCATCATCGCCGGGGGTATAGCTCCTGGATCATTTCCCGCCAAATTGGGTTCAGCTCCGTTGTATGCAGGGAATCCCAAGATTTGTTCAAAGAAATCATCTGATGGTCCCTCTGAAGGGTTGTTAGCCATCCTAGCAACTGAAAATGATTCAATGTTTCTTGGATCGGACCACCTTAATTTCTCAGAAAAAGCATTAATTGAAGGGACAATAGTAATAGCAAGTACTTAGTACTAAAGTGTTGTAAAAATGTTAAAGAGAGGGTGTACAAACTAGTACTCTAACAAGTACTTGTACATATATAGAGAGAGAGAAATGGAAGTGTGTGTTTTCTCCAGTGAGAGGGATGAATAAAATTGCATAAGTGGTCACCATATTTGAAAAATTACCTATAAATATCACTTTTATTTCATTTAGAATAAAAATATTACTTTAACTCTTTTTATTTTTCTTAAAATATAGTTAACACCTCAAAAATTTTCTCGCTAAAATATTATGTCATTAAAATTTTTTTCCCTTTTAGTTAAATAGATCTATTTAACTTATTTAACTAAAGTTTTAGCCTAATTCTTTCTTTAAAAAAAATTACACATAATATATTAATCATTGAAAATTAATTTAATTACACAGAAATTTGAATTATTTTATTTGATATGTACTTTTCAAAGTTTCTTTTATTTACTTATTTATTTTAATATTTAATAATATTTAAAACTCAAATACTTATAAAAAATGATATTCATTTAATTTTTTTTATTGTTATTTATTTTATATATTAAAGATTCTTAAAATGTAAAAAGAAATAAAAATGATGGATTTATATTTTAGAAATTAAATTTTTTATTTATATAAGAATAATAGAATAAAAGAATAAAATCCACTTTTTTGAATTATACAAAAGAATTTTTGGATTAATATAATCCAAAGATATTATATTACCTACAAATATAGAGTAATAGAGAATAAAAAAATATAATTTGTTATTTAAAAATATTGATGGCAAATCTACGGTATTTTTTGTTGCCAAACAAAATTCAATAAGAAAAATTTAATATGTATTATTACCTGAAAATTTTAATTTGGACATAGATTACTTGCAAATCATTATGCAAGATAATTTTTGATAAATATATAGTGAAAAAAAAAAAATTTTTCTTGTAAATTTTTTACAAGTAATTGTCCATAAATAAAACAAGTATATCCGTAAGATAAGACATAAAATTTAGAAAAGCAATTATTATTTTTAATTTAGTTTATTTACTTTTTTTGTAATCATTATATTTATATTTTATTTTATTATACAATTAAATATTAATTTATATCCATACTTCATTCTAAATCCATCAAAAGTAAAGAATAATTGATTGAGTAATATTTTAAAAATTCATTTGTAATAGTATTGAAAAGGGTATCATTTTGTTAATATTTCTTAAAAAAAGTTTATTTGTTTCAAGACTACATAATTTTTCTTTCTTTCAAAAAGGGGGATATTATTCTTTTATTCTCATATATATATATAACAAACTTAATGTCTAAAATATGAAATCCATCATTTTATTTTTTTTACATTTAAGAATTTTTAGTATATAAAATAAACGACAAAAAAATTATTGTACCAATTTGTATAAGTACTTGTATTTTAAAACTATTATTACGTGGTGAAATAAAGAAGTAAATAAAAGAATTTTGACTAGTACATATCAAATAAAATAACCCAAGCTTTTGGTATAATTAAATTAATCTTCAATGATTAATATATCATGTGTAATTTAAAAAAATATATATTAGGATAAACCTTTAGTTAAATAAGTTTGATAAGTTATACATTTATTTTAAAAAAAATTAATGACATGGCATTTCAAGTAGGAGAGAGAATGATTTTGAAGTGTTAAGTACTCCCTCAGTCCCATTTTACCTGTCCCAAATTGGGATGACACAACTATTAAGAAAAATAATAAATAACATGGTTAGTTTACCATAGTACCCCTATTAAATGATGTTTATATTTTAATTTAAAAAAAAATAATTAATGCAAAGGGTAAAACATGAAAAAAAAAATTGTCCTGTCTTGATAAGTAATAAAGAACAAGTAAAATGGGACACCAGATTAGGAAATTTGGAACGGGTAAAATGGGACGGAGGAAGTATATTTAAAGAAAAATAAGAAAAGTTGGATGATATTCTTGTGTTAAATAAAACAAAAATAATATTTATAGGCAATTTCTCAAACATAGGTTACGTCATTCAGGGAATTTACTCTAAAGCAAAAGAAGTCACCTAAAACCTTTGCTTAAATACCGAGCGATGGATTAGAAACGCACTTATTCTTTTTTTTTGTTAAGGTTTAGAAACATACTTAAATGAAGTATATTTATTTTTAGAGTTTCATTGAGCCATATCGTGGATGAATTTTCTATTGAATTGAAAATGATAATTTGATGAACTAAAACTTAATAATTTGATGAACTAAAACTTGCTATGTGGTGAATTGAAAATGATAATTTGATGAACTAAAACTTGCTATGTGGTGAGATCTAAAGAAGGACAAGACTAAAAAATTTATTATAGTCGTTTGTGTTTTCATGAATTAAATTTATAATTTAATTCTATTATGTTATTAATAATTATTTATCATAATACACTTTAAGTATCAATTATTCTCATTTTCTACGTGAAAAATGATGATAATTAAAATATTTTTATAAATAAATAATTAGTAATTATTTGGATAAAAAACTTGTACACCAAATAATTCACATATAAAATTTAAAAAATAGAGATATTTTTGACCATTAACTATTCAAATATACTGTCACATTGTTTTTCAGTGGTATCAACAAAAGCAAATGATTAAATATTTATTTTCTTTTTTTTTTTGGTTAACAAAGACTAGCTTAAATATAGTCCTATTATTTTATGTTTGTGTATTTATATATTGGAAAGACTTTCAAGTGGGACTATAAAGTTTGTCTTTTTGTTTCGTCTTTTTGTAGTTTGCACTATTCCAAATTGGAAAAAATTAATAAGACTTTGGCATAAAGATGATATGAATAAATTAGGAAATGATTTAAATAGCCAATACAGTCAAAAACATTTCTAGCATGTTTGATCAAATTTCTTGAAGTTAAAAGTGTTCTTTTTTAACGAAAATGTATATTTTAGAAAATTGAGATACTTCGCCGAGCTTTTATAAAAGAAATATATTTTTTTAGTAGCAATAAAAATTATTTTGAAAAGCTAAAACATACACATTTTTGGAAACACAATAAAACACAAATTATTGTTCTAATATTGAAACACTTCTTATATAAATATATTTTGAAAAGTTATTCATCCCTTACCCTAAATCACGGAAGATAAAGGAGAACATTATCGATGGGTGAAACAAAAACAAAAAGCAATTTTTTTAAGGAAAAAAAAAACCTTTTCGACTTTTATTAGTACAATTTTGAGTTTTAAAATTAGAAGCAGACAACTGACACGGCCAAGAATTACATCCATGCAAAATGGCACACTAGATAAATCTGAGAAAGTGGTTATAAAGTTGGACATAAATTAATAATTTGATGAAATTTGACAGACCTTATTTGTCTGCACTTCTACTTGGACTAAAGCTCTACTCTATTTATCCAATAGATTAGTGATATATATATATATATATATATATATATATATATAAAAGTAAAACATAAGCGAGACAAGATGCTACGTGTCAAGTTGTTAAAATAGTCATGTGATAATTTTTAAGACAATATTAAAAAATATTTTAAGACAAAGTTAAAACTATTGTAATAAAAATTTTGAATTGAAAAATAAAGTATTTGAAATTGAATAAATTATTTTTTTATAAAAAAAGATTTTCATTATCTTAAAAATAAAAACTAATAATTAAAGAGTTCTAATAGATATATACTACTTCAAACTTATCTTTTATAAAATTAAATGTTATAAAATATGTTTAAATATAAATTATTTACGTATTAGGGAAAGATAAAAAACTATTAAAATAATATTAATAATAATAATAATAATATAATAATGATAATAATTAAACAGCAGTAGCATTAGTACATGCGTAAGAAGATGAATTAAAAATAAATAAATAAAGAATAGTAGTAGTAATAGTCAATACGTAGTACTAATTGAAGTGGTAGTAGTACTATAATAATAATAATAATAATAATAATAATAATAATAATAATAATAATAATTGTTATTATTATTATTATTATTATTATGATAATATGATAATAATAAAAATATTTATTAATTTTAAATGTATATCTAAATTTAAATATATAGATTATTAGATAAAGACATCTTATATTTAAAAGTAAGGATAAGTAAATAACAAACTAATCTTCTTTTTTCAAATTTATAATATTTGAATTTGAATTTAAATGAAATTTGAATTGGACTACCTTCTTAGTCTCTCTTATATAGATTTGAAGTACATTATCCTTTTTTTTTATAAAAAATATTATCATTATCTTAAAACTAAAAACTCATAACTAAAGAGTTCGAATAGAAATTTACTATTTCAAGCTTATTTATTTTAATATTTAAATGTTATAAGATATATTTAAATATAAAAATATTTTTAAATAAAAATAATAATTAGTAGTAGTGGTAAAAGCAATAATAGTAGCAGTACGTTTGTAGTATGTATTTAGTAATAATAATAATAATAATAATAATGAAAAAAAAATTAAAAAATTATAATAATAGTAATAATAATAATACGTCATTAACTATAACGAAATATGTCTTGATTTCATATCATTTTTTCAATTCAAACATAACATTATAAGATAAATTTATATTTATTTTGAAAAAAATAAAAGATAATATCTTATCTTCTTTCAACAATTGATATATTATTTGAATTTGAATGAAAGTTGGAATGAAATGAAATTCTAACTTTTTATTCTTTCTTATATATACTCCTACAATAATATATAATATTAATTTTTAAATATTTTAATAATAATAAATATTGAATTTAAATAAGTTAAACTATGAAAGATAATTCGGACTAATAAATTATTAATTTTAAATTAAAAATAATTATAAAATAAAATTACTTATTAGAAATAATTATTTATCACATTAGAATGTTCTAATTTGTCTCTTATCAAGTTTTGAATTGAAAGATTAAATATTTGAATTTGAAATACACTATCTTTTTGCTAAAACGATTTTCATTATCTTAAAAATAGAAACCCATAATTGAAGAGTTCTATTAGATATTTTGTATTTCAAACTTATCTCTTTAAAATTTAAACGCTATGAAATATTTTTAAATATAATTTATTTATATATTAATAAAAGATGAAAATTTTATCCGAATAATATTAATAACAATAAAAATAATATAAATTAATAATAGTAATTAAAACAAATTATTATTATGATTATTTGTGATTAACATTATTATGATTTTTTAAAAGAAATAATTAAATACAAGAACACGTTTGAACAAATGTCTTCTTTTTTATTCATTTTTATTTAAATCAATTAAATAAGGTAGAGTTCCTAATAAAATGCTAACTATCTAGTTTTCAAGTTTGAATGTAACTTCTCAAATAATTTTTTTAAATTATAAATTATTAGATAATGATAATTTAGAATCTTATCTTTTCTAACAAACTGATATATTTAAATTTTGAATTTGACTGAAATTTTGGTTGACATAAATATCCGTATTTGTAACCTCTTATATATATCCCCTTGAATATATATATATATATCATTTAAGTTTTATTCATTTTTTTTCTTTTTTTTTCTTGACATAAATATCCGTATTTGTAACCTCCTATATATATCCTCTTGAATACATATATCATTTAAGTGTTCTTCATTCCTTCATTTTTTTTTTCTGTCAGTTACAATTATTTTCATATTTAGATTGTCTTTATCTCAAAAAAAGTTATATAATCATTTTATTCACAAGATATTGGTATAATATTATCAGAAAATAATTTTTACATTATTGTTATTAAAATTATCTTTGAATAACTATCAAAGTATGTTGATACTTAACTTAGCTTTTAAATTTTTTTATTGTTATTTATGATTAACATTATATCTAATTTTTTTTAACAAATATGTCTACCGTCGTTACAGAGATTACAGGTAATCATCACTAGATTTGTTTGATTAATTATCAATATATATTATTCATGGTTAATTTAATTTTAAATTATTTTATTATTATTTATGATTAATATTATATTTATTTTCTTGAAACAATGTACCTACCATGGATTAAAAAATTATAGGCAATGCTCATCAAATTTCTCTGAATAAATTAGAAAGGTATGTCCTTATACTTGATTTAATTTTATAGTAATTTTATTTTTTTCTAATTAACGCAATATTTATCTTTTGTCACAAATGTATCTAAGAAAGCTGAAATTTTCACAAATTCTATGCATGTAATCTCTCCAAAATGCAAAATAAATACTTGAGAAATCAGCAAGTATAATTGAGAGTCGAAATATACAAAGAAAATTAATCATATCATTTGTGTAAAGAATGAATACAAATATTTTGTGTGTTCAAATGTAATATATTTATCTATCATACTTACATATCCACTTTATTCTAAGAAGGTTATAAAAAAGATTTATATGCACTTAAATATTGCAATTGATTTATTCTTTTCATGATTTTACTTGCAAATTTATATTTATACATAAAAAATATTTACTAATTTTGTTTGCCGTTTATATTTTTTAAAATCACACAACTAAAATCTCGATAAACAACAAGTCATATGAGCATTAAAATATAAAAATCAACTTAAATTTAATTTCAATATTTTATATTTTAAAATATAAGAGAAGAATTCAGTATTTAATATTTAAAATATAAGTGAAGAAGAGTTAATTACTAATAAAGTGTAACTTTGAAAAAGTTAATTAAAAAATATACTAGAGTAATGATAGTTTTAGTAATAGCACTAGTAGTAACAACAACAACAACTACTACTATTACTACTACTACATTATTATTATCATTATCACTTATCTTAAATATTTATTTCAGTTCAATTATATAACTTATAAGGTAAATATACACATTTTAAAGAAAAATAAGAATAAAGAGAATAATAAATTAATCTTCTTAGCATTTGAATTTAAAAAATTAGAAATAATTAAATTTAAATTTAACAGTTTAAAAAAGAATAGAAAATATTTGATTTTTGGTGGGTTTTCAGCGTGGTTGGGGTGGGTGGGTGGGTGGGGGGATATGAGGAGAGGGAGGCAAATAGTTTTTTATTTTATTTTATTATCAAATATGTAAATAAAATTTTTGTATTATTAATACTATTGTCAAAATTACTTATACAAAGAAATTATTCCGACTAAAATATTATTGTGATCACTTATTTTATCTTTCTAACATTTAAAATGTTTGAAAAATTATGTATCTCAGATTTATTTAATAATTAAAATTTATTTATTCTATAAATATATGTAAGTCCATAATATATATTAAAAGAGAAGAACATTATATAATATTAAAAATAATAAAAAAAATTGATAAGTAGAAAAAAGATTTAAAATATTCAATTGAGATGGGTAGGGGAGGAGAGGACGTAGAATATTCAATTTAAAAGAGTTATTTGGTTTAAAACAAGATTAAAGATAAATTAAAAGTCTATGAAATTACATATTAAAAGTAGTTAGCTATCATACTAAAGAGTTCTAATTGAATTCTTATTGTTGTACTAAAGAGTTCTAATTGAATTCTTATTGTTGTCTATTCCTTTTTTTTAATTTGAATTGGAGATATAATATCTTCTCAAAGATAAACTTATAACTTTTTAAAAAAAATTATAGGTACATTTAATTATTAAATATATTAAAAATACATCTAAATGTAATCTATTAAAATATTAAATGAAGTATAAGAATCTAATACTACTACTAATAATGAATAGAAGTAGTAGTTGTAGCACATAGTATATATGTGTATTAATAGTAATACTTAGTATGTATAGTAGTAGTGTAATACAATTAATATGTTAAATGAGAAAGTATTTTTTAAATCATAGCAAGTAAAAATTTAAATTTTGTATGTCATGTATAGCAACAATAAACAACGAATTAAATGAATATTAGAATATTAAAATTTAAGTGATCTAGATTTAAATTTAATATCTTATATTTTGAAATGTAAGAGAAAAAAACTCATCTGCCTATGAAATGTAACTAAAAAAAATAATTCATCGTATTTTGAAGAAAATAATTAAAATAATTTTTTTTACAAGTATTGGGGGTTGGGGTGAGGGATAAGAATTTTGAATTAACTTTGAGAATATAATGAATAAATTAAATAAAAGAATTTCAGTAAAAAAATTAACTGAAATTAGATAATAGACAAATTACTATCCATACATTTTATTAAAAAAATAAAAAATATATGATTAAATAAAATAAATATATAATTTTATATTAACAAAAAAGGCACTTGATAATTATATTAAGCAATTCGATAAGTTAATAAAAGTCAAATATTAACAATCAAATACTATTAGATAGTGAACAATGCAATAAAGAAAATTATTGATCAATTCTTTTTTTTTTTTGATAATTACATGATTCATTTTTTTTCATATGATTTGACTATGGGATTGTCTGGAGGAGGTTGAGAGAGTTGAGGACGGGTGGGGGTGATGCGGCGGTGTGATGGTGGAGAAGGGAGAATACATAGTTTAACTAAATTAATTGAAGTATGTAATTTTATGAATTATTTATTATAAAATATATTCAACATATTAATGTGATACATAAAAGTTAATTTATTATTTCAAACTAATAACATAACATTTCTAATGATTTATTTTTAAAAAATATTCCGCGCATCGCACGGGTATTTATACTAGTAAACTAGTAATTCACATACAGCATCATTAAAATATGCTAAACACTGCCTAACTCAAATTATTAAAAGTTGATCACCTTCTAACCAAATCCCATGCGAATTACTCTACTGTTATAAACTTATAATCAGCCCTAATTTAACAAATAGATTTTTTGTGTATGACATTATGAGACGACATAAAAGATATATCTATAGTTCTATACATATATACGTTAAAATAATTATGCATTTCTTTTAGCGGCGATGAGGATGTAGCGATGAATATGTAGATATATAGGAAGAGATAGGGAAAGATAGCATTTAGCCATTAAGCTTAATTAACTCAAGCTATTGTTCTAAATAAATGCAAATTACCTAGTCATCGTTAATATTTAACATTATATAGACACAGCGTGGATTATTGTAAACAAGACATTTTAGGTATCTAGCATCTCGTACCAAAGAATCTAGTTGTGCTAGAGAGTACATAATATTGCTGCTTTCTGTAATTTAATATCTTTCTAATCATATATTTATGTCGCTGGCAGGAATGAATAATTCCTTGTTTAAAGAATATGTGCTTCCTGTATTGTATAAAAGAACCTTCAATAATGATTGTTCAACAAAAATATTCTGTTAGAAAGGATCTTAACATCTTTAATTGATATATTTTTATCTTCTCTCAACTTTTCAGTTTGCAACGTTTGGACAGAACATTGGAGCAAAAAATTATATATATCTTAAACAACATTTAGCAGTTGAAGGAATATTTTTAAAAATATATGACTCAACATAAAATATCATATAGCCCAATATTATTATACATATAAATCGTCACATATATCATCAATCTTGTACTATAAAAGTGTATAATAATGTATAAAGTATAGTTATCCAAAAATATGAGCTAAACTTTCAGTAGACATACAGCGTAATCTTCCCATAAAAAGGTCTCTTTAGTCTTATTTCAATATGCCTGTTCAGACGACTGTGCTGAAAGATTATGCAGTGGAGAAAATGGTCACAATTGGTTAAAGGAAAAAATTAAATTGTCGGCCGCCAGAAACAATAGCTAACAGATGTAAAATAGATGCAAAATCATTGTATATTTATGTATATTGGCGAGCAGCCAAATGTGTAATCTGCGGAAAAAACTTACTTGCAACCAATGTGCTTCATTAAAAGAAAAATATCATATAGAAAAAACAAATATAATGGCTACAAGTGCTAGAGGGGTGATATCAGTCATCTCCCAAAACCTTCTGACACCTATGTATCTGTAGTGGCTGCTAGTATACATAACCAGAAAAACTAAAGTCGCCATGTGAAATTTTCTGACTGCATCCTTTAAATGTTTAAAATAATTACTCCAGTTTTACAGTATAAGTTAATGAATGATAAATGATACAAATATTTCCAACTTTTACAACAAAGCTCAAGACCTGTTTAGATCTTCTTCTGGTTCCCTCTCCCTATTGAACTGAAGGGTACACTGGGATACAAATATCCAAACCTCGCGTGCTTTTGAAATAAAAACAAAGCTCGCACTGATTGAATGACATGATACGCTGTCATCGACTATTCTGTTCTATGCCGGTCTTTATGATTGTTGTACATGGGTAACAACCATATGGAGCCATGTTTCCGTCTCCCGTAACATCGCCAATAAACCACAAATATTACAGCTATTACACACACAGGGATCGCCCACCTGTAGCAGAAAACAAGACGGGAAAGGAAATATTACTTATAAAACATCCTCAGTCCAAGTCATGCCAGCTCATATGACTTTCACATCAAACTACAGAAAATTCTTTAACAGTTTGACCAAACCAATACTGCTCAGCATCATATGCCGTGATACGGATCAATTAAAATATCACAGACAATGCTAAAAGAAATTAACTTTGCTTCAAAAACTTAGTCTGAAGAAGCATGTCTAGTGGCTGCAATAAATCTTGTAATGTTTCTACTTTTTACTTATCACCACAAAATGAAAAAAAGGAGAGCAACTTTACTAAAGAATTGTAACCAAAACGACAAAGAAATTCACCAAGTATGCTTGAAAGTAACAGAATTTTAGAATAAGGTAATACTTACGTACCTGTCCAGATCGAGGATTGGACTATACACGAGCGCTTCCCAAGTAGCTACAATAAAATGCCACACTGGATTATAGTAAAGTGACTCTGCAGACCAAAACATTCTTGTATATGTTTCTAAGAAGATAAAAAGTATCCATGCGCCAATCTCGACCAAAATAAACTTTATGACGAACCGCCCAACCACCACCATGAACAGTGAGAAAGCCACCAACCAATTAAAGAGTCTGTGATTATAGTCCTTAATAAATGAAGACTGAGACTTCTCTAACATCTGCATAATTTGTAGATATACAAAATTCATTTATAGTAGGCCATATGAAATGGACAAGGGGAAGGGAGAAAAACAACTGAAGTCGGAATAATGCAAAATATCACAAACAAATTATGAACAAGCATGTATAAACAAGACACAGACAGGTAAAATGCATGAATTTGGATATGAAGACTGATGCTGCTTAATTCAAATGATAATTTGTCATTTCACTCTTGAATACTTTTAATGAAAACACACATTCATTTATGGATTCACTTTATTAAACTTAAACAGCTTGAGCACTTTAATACTTGAAAGTTCAAACCACGATCGAATTTCCTTGCTGCTAATTAATGCAACAAAAACTTCAGAAACTAACTTGGTATTTCTTCTACGGTTAGTAATTACAAGTGACTGACTCGCAGTTCACTTTGTTAAGCTTAAGAACTCAAGCTCATTAATACTTGACATTCAAACTACGATCAGATTTCCCTATTTCTAATTAACACTAGAGCCCAGTGTAATCCCACAATTGTCTTAATAACAACACTGGCAAAATACATTTGGCAGAGTTAATCTGCACATAAATTAATACAGAGAGGAGGGGGGAGAGGTGGAACTCCTGCTTCTTAATTTCACAATGAATTCACTGACGGAGCGAATAATTTTAGAAGCCACCTCCAGCTAAATTGATTCCAAAGGCTGCCTACGAGTACTCAGAATGATTTTTTTTTTCTTTTAACTAGAAGGGGCTGTAGTCTATTAATATTAACTGGTCCAGAAGAAAAACCTACTGGAAGAGGTGGAGCAGGCAAATGATTTCATACAAGAACATTGGTGTGACGAATAATTTCCATACTCTTAGAGTGGTTGTGCAGCTGATAGAGATCAAAGCAAGAATTCAAAAGCAACAAGATCATTAGACATTTTTGACTAATTTCCAGGGATATGTGATGGTGGAAAGGATATTTCATTTACTACAAAGATACTATGGTCTGTGTCTGTTCGTTATCCAGATTGTGTAGTCAATTATAAGCAAGAACGTATATTTTCCTAGCTTCTTGAATTTTTTTCCTCATCTGTTGATCCGGCGTGCTGCAAATAACCTACATATTCACTAGCAGATGGTAAAGTCTTCAATCCATGGTTCACCTTTTGGGTTCAATTGTATACTTTTCAATCCATGGTTCACCTTTTGGGTTCAATTGTATACTTTCTGTTACTTAAGGTAGGGGCTTCCTGATAAAACACATCCTATTTCTTTCTCTCCCTCAACCTCCCAACACAAACCAAATTCAACCATGTCGTAAGAACTAAAGTGACACTCAGTATATTGAGAAAAATCTTTTTGATAATAAAAAGAAAAAAGCAGCAAGTAGACACCTTCATCATCCGCTTTTCATAGTTGATTTTCGAAGGTCCGACACATTCACTGTGAAAGCTTTGGTTACACTGGATGAAACCAGCATTGAACTTAGCCATCGTAGGAAGTCTGAGGACTTGAAGATGGTCCATTTTGTCCTCACATCTAGTATACAGAGCCTCACACAACTTTGAGGATTGATATTCATTCGCCAACATGATATTCTTATACACCTGCAATCGATGTGGCAATAAGCAAAAATTTGAGAATTCCATAAAACTATGCTTGTCGCAATCAATTTAAACCTTTTCAATCTCTTCATCCAATTTATCAACTGATTTTTTTGCATGGTGACGACCAAAATGCTGTTCATCAAAGGCGTTCATCGCTGCCTGTCTGTGCTCTTCATGAGCCTTTTGCAAAGATTCCCCTGGCATTGGTAAAATCATGCTAGCCATCCTCTCATTGTACAGTTTTAGACAACGCTCCAGGATACCCTTGTTGAAGATTTCCACAAGGGACCCTGTGGATGGAATCTCCCCTTTATTCAACGCATCAAGAATCTGGAAACAAAGTTGTCATTTAACAGCAAAGGTTAAAAAAGGCCATAAAGTACACAAAAGTGATTGATTACAATCAGGACAACCGATGGATAATTACCTGCTCAAGGAAAGATACGAACTCCTTCCCGTTGAGAGATTTACCCTGGACAATTTTAGGACGAACAATAGATGCTACAACTTCTTTTAATTGCTCCCTCTTCTTGACATAAAGAGGATCAAGCTCAGCGTCCCTCATGTCACAAAGCTTTGTGCGCTGAAGATGGGGCTGTAAAAGATATATGCATGTTATAGCATCTTATTTTATCACTCTGGGAAGTTCTTATACAAAATGCTCAAATCTAAAGGCATATCAGGTTAGCTATAATACCTTAGCATGTATATTTACTATTCATAATACCAATGCAACTACATAAAAAAAAAACAAATTTCTTTTCCTTCATTTTCTGGAAAAAGGGTAGGATGGGGGTTGCCAGGTAGGAATCTAGGAGACGATAAAGCTATCTTTTAGCAACCTTCTAGCATGAAGGATTATAGACCTTAGTCTAGTGGGAAACATTTATAAGATCATCTCTAAAGTGCTCTCCATAAGACTTAAGAAGGTGTTGGATAAGACTGTCTTCTTCGCAAAATGCTTTTGTGGAGGGTCGACAGATTTGGATGTAGCTCTGGTGGCAAATGAAGTGGTAGACTCGAGGAGAAAGCAAGGAGTGTCAGGTATGCTGTGCAAGCTTGATCTCGAGAAGGCCTATGATCATGTGAGCTAGAGTTTCCTAGATTTCATCATGATTCAGATGAGATTTGGAAAAGAATGGAGAAAATCGATCAGAAGAAATGCATATGAAGTTCCTTCCTCTGTGCATCTCTGTGATGGGTAGATCTCCATTAAAAAGGGACAATTTTCGTGTAGTTTGTGATTGGATGTAAACCTTGTTCATTCTAGTTATGGAAGCTTTGCGCAGGATGATGGACAAAGCTGTCATGGGAGGGTATTTAAAGGGTTTTAAGGCAGCGATTGGGGGTGTTGGGTCAATGTCGGTTTCCCATTTATCGTTTGCAGATGATACTTTGGTTTGTTGTAATGTAGATATGAACCAAGTGGATCATTTGGGCCAAGTGCTTACTTGGTTTCAGGTGGTGTCCGGCCTTAAAATTAATCTAAGTGTGAGATATTTCCAGTTGGGGAGGTGATTGACATTGGGGTGCTTGCTCAGGTTTTGAACTGCAGGGTGGGGGTTCTTCCAACTACCTATCTTGGATTACCGGGCTTCAAACAAGGATGTTTTGGTGTGGAATCCAATTCTTCAGAGAGTTGAGAAGAAATTAGCAGGGTGGCAAAAAAGATACTTGTCCAAAGGAGGAAAAGGGGCGCTTATTCAGAGCACTTTATCGAGTATACCTACTTACTTCATGTCTTTGTTTCAGGCTTCAAACTCGGTCAAAGAAAAATTAGAGGGGTTGCAGAGAAACTTCACTGGGATGGGGTGGGGCGGATGAGGAAAAGATATTTCACTTGGTGCATTGGAAGACTGTCACTCCTCCTAAAATATGGGGAGGTCTTGGAATTAAAGATTTGGTGGTTTTCAACAAAGATTTGTTGAGCAAATGGCTTTGGCGTTTCAAGATGGGAGGTTCAAGCCTTTTGGAGAGGGGTGATAGTTGATAAATATACGGTAATGGAAGGGGAGAACTAAGAGATGTCACTATACCTTTTGGGTGTGGTTTGTGGAGGAATATAATGAAGGGATAGGATGATTTCTATAGGAATATCTCATTCAAGGTTGGAAATGGGAGAAGAGTAAATTTCTGAGATATAGGTGGTGTGGGGATAACTTATTAAAAAATGAATTTCAGATTTTGTATAGAATGTCATGTCAAGGTGATAATGTGGGTCCAACAAATTAGGGAGACGCATGGTGGAAAGACTTTTTGGGACTTGAAATCTAGAAGGCATTTCCATGATTGGGAGGTCACCGAACTCCAAAGGTTGATCGCTATCTTTCACAGGCAAGTCATCTCGGTGGATACACCTAATGATTTTTGGTGGGGTTTGGGGAGCAATGGAGTTTTATTTTATGAGAAACTCCAAACCAGGGAGGAGGTTGTGTTTTCATGTGATGCAATTTGGATAGCATTAGTGCCAAGGAAGGTGTGCTTTTTCTCTTGACTAGCATCTAAATGAGTGATTTTGACAGCGAAAAGTCTTAGAAAGCGAAAGGTTACTTTTGTTAGCTGGTGTTTCATGTGTAAGGAGACCCGGGAAGAAGTGGATCATCTTCTTATTCATTGTCTTTACCCTGAGACTATGATGGGGTATAGTTAGGTGGTTCGGAGTTTCTTAGGTAATGCCAAGAACTGTGAAAGATTTAATGTTTTGATGGAGAAGCGGGAGCTATTCGCAGATGAGGCGGGGTAGGGCGAAGAGGCCAGACGAGATTCCAGTGGATTTTTGGAAAAGCACTAGCGGGGCAAGTTTGGAGTGGTTGACAAGGTTGTTTAACGGTATTTTTTGGACAGCAAAGATGCCTGAAGCGTGGAGATGGAGTACGATGATTCCAGTGTATAAGAACAAGGGAGACATCCAGAGTTGCAATAACTATAGAGGTATTAAGTTGCTGAGTCATACTATGAAGATATGAGAAAGGGTGGTAGACGTGAGGATGAGAAGATCGTGACGATTTCTGAGAATCTATTCGGTTTCATGCCAGGTCGCTCGCTCAACCACTGAGGCCATTCACCTTGTAAGGAGATTAGTGGAGCAGTTTCGGGAGAGGAAGGACTTGCACATGGTGTTTATTGATCTTGAGAAGGCATATGAAAGAGTTTCCAGGGAGATTCTGTGGAGGTGCTTGGAGGCTAGAGGGGTGCCCGTGGCATACACTAGGGCGATTCAGGATATGTATGATGGGACAAAGACTCGGGTGAGGACGGTAGGTGGAGATTCAAAGTAACTTTCCAGTCGTGATAGGGTTGCATCAGGGATCAACTCTTAGCCCGTTTTTATTTGCCTTGGTGATGGATGTTTTGACGCGACATATTCAAGGGGAGGTGCCTTGGTGTATGTTATTCGCAGATGATGTGGTTCTGATTGACGAGACTCGGGGTGGAGTTAATGATAAGTTGGAAATGTGGAGGCAGACGCTTGAGTCTAAAGGATTTCGGTTAAGTAGAACCAAGACGGAGTACTTGGAGTGTAAGTTCAGTGATGTGTCGTAGGAGGCTGGAGTGGTTGTGAAGTTGGTTTCTCAGGCCATTCAGAAGAGGGAGAGTTTCAAGTATTTGGGGTCTATGATTCAGGGCAATGGTGAGATTGACGAGGACGTCACGCATTGTATTGGAGCAGGATGTTGAAATGGAGGCTCGCTTCGGGAGTTCTATGAGATAAGAAGGTGTCTCCGAAGCTTAAAGGTAAGTTCTATAGAGTGGTAGTCCGGCCGGCTATGGTGTATGGAGCGGAGTGTTGGCTATGGTGTATGAAATACATTTACCTTATCAAAGAAAAAGGTTTAATCGATTCCCCACTCCCCTTAAACCCCCCACCTACTTCTGGAAACAAGAGGGGAGTGGGAGTGGGGGTGGGAGTAGAGTCCAATATGATGCTATAGTTGTATGGCGTGACTTGCTTAAGCAAACCAATATTTTATCAAAAGCGAAAAAGCCAAGCTCTACTATAAAGCGTAGTCAAAAGGCACGTGCTTTTATAAAGAAAGCCGCAAATAAAGAGAATTATCAATGTGTATGTGTACAGGGTTTGGCTATTAGTAGATTACAGGTTGTGTCCACTTTCGTATTCCAACTCCTAACAAATAGCAAAATAATAACCATGGTAATGGGAAGAACGTTTTTGTCTTTTGACCAGAAAACCCACACCCAATTTTATTTTCTCTCATGTATTGTTGCCCTCTCTCTTATTTACTCATTGATTTGTCAGCCGTTGACGGACCTCCGACTAGATTGGCCCCTGCTAAACTATGACAGTGACCTTGGCAATCTTCCTTCCTGGAGCTCACCTGATGGGTTTTGCTGCCAAATATAGTGTATTCATCATTGACTCAAACCCAGAAATGTGGTGCCTGGTGTAGATCTGAGTTATGCTGGGTTTTTAAACCTAGTCAGTCATCCGTTACTTTACAATTCTGAATGGAGGGTGTCACAATTGGAAGCATAGCATGTCAGCTCAGACTACAGGGATATCAAACAGGAAGCCAGACTGTGAGGAATAGAGAATTGGCTGATTTAGAGAGCTAGGGCAGCTCTCAGGAGGGAAAGAGATGAGTTAATAGGCAGGAGGTAGCAGCTGTAAGTGCAGGAAGTTGAGATGGTAGAGGTCGTGGTAGTGCCCGAAAATGGGCAAAAGCAGAGACAACATTGATGGCGACATTGAAGAAACCAATAGGAGGAGAATTGGTATAAAGAAAAGGATGAGAGGTTTGTTTGGTATAAAGGAACATGTTTTCCTTGATAATGCTTTTTTGGAAAATGTTCTCCAGTTAGTGTTAATGGAAAATATTCATTAAAGCTGCTACATTGATGGAGACATTGAAGAAACCAATAGGAGGAGAATTGGTATAAAGAAAAGGACGAGAGGTGTGTTTGATATAAAGGAACATGTTGTTCGCAACAAATTTTCGTTAACGCTGAAAATTAACTGCAAGCAATAATAAAATAAACAAAAAGAATAATTTTATATAAATGAATTTTGCGGGTACAATTCCGTTATTCTCTCGATTCTTCTCTCCTAAGTTTTTTCGTGATTCGAGGGCCTTTGCAGCATGATTCTCGAATGTAGGATGATTTGAGCCTCCTAGAAATGTGTTTGGATCTCCGGGAATTGCCCGACAGCACTTCGTCTTGTCGAGTTGATCTTTGAGCAGAACTCCGTTAGTCAATTCGTTGAAGAGCTGTGTAGTCAATGCAGAAGCTTCCTCCAATGCTTACAGAATGTCCTCTTTTTTCCTCCCTAGAATGTTATGTTACTCCCCTATTTATAGTTGTAGGGATAGGCCTAGTTGCTTGTGATTTGCCGAAATATGTCACTTTGCCACTTGGCGCCTTTTGACTGATAGTTGAATTTGAAAGAGATTGCCACATCATTTGTACATGTGGCGGCGTCTCATTGGTCTTGGATTTGACTGGGATGTCACGTCACTTGATGAGTTTGGGCTTTAAGGTGAGATGGACCTTGATGAGGAATAAAATAGACTTATTATTTTTTTAAGCCCAAAATAAGTTTAAACCCAATAAAATGTGAATCAAATTTAAATTTTATATGAATTTGATCCAATAAATTTTATGTGTCTACACATGTTTTACTTGATAATGCTTTTTTGGAAAATATTCTCCAGTGTAGTGTTAATGGAAAATATTCATTAAAGCTTGATAATAATATCAGAAAAAATTGATAGTGCTTCTATTTAGAAAATTTAATAAAATTGTGTTAAAGATTTGAGAGTAAATACATAATTACACCACTGATGTTGTCCGAGATTTTCAAAAAGACACTAAAACTTTCAATACCACCTATTACCCCACGATTCTTATTTAATCCCTTGTAAATACACCATTTTGACCATATTTTGCAGCAACCCTTAGGCGCGTGGTTTGCACTCTCTTTTTAAATAATACTTTAATTATTAAAAGGTTAAAAAGGTTGGGTTTAACCCAATAACCCGATCCGATTGTAATAAAATATCTGAATCATTTGAAACGATTCATTTCCCATTTCTCTCTCTCTTCTTCGATTTTTCTCTCCTATCTGTCGCGACTTAAGACTCTAAGCTCACACTCGAAGGAGATCGAAGGAGTTTGGGAGAAAAATTTGTTTGGGGGAAAACGTATTAACCTAGGAGTGAGGATTTTACAGGTTAGGGTTTTGTGTATTGTAGTTTTAATCTCTTTAATCATAGATTTTTCGAAGTTGTGTTTTTTTGGGGATAAATATTTTTTAGCTCATAATTTAGTGAAATTGATGCAAATATGAACATATTGACTTATGCATGTACAACGTTTATGTTTAATTTTGTCGATTTGATGAATTCTTCGAAGTAGTATTTTTTGGGGGGAAAAACATAATTTTGCTGAAATTGATGCAAATCTGAACATATTGACTTATGTGTTTGTTGGATGTTTGTCGATTTTTTGCATTTGTTGTTGTTACTGTTACGGTGTTGTAGTAACATGTACAACTTAGAATTCTTTTCGGGTGTGTGTCAAGTGGGGGTGGCTGGGGTGGGGTGGGGTGTTTTTTTTCTTTGTTTACTGATTTCAATGTGTTTGTGTGATTGAATTGTTGCTTTTTCAGGTATCTTTCGATGACTTTTGTGCTTATAACTTTAAGATGGTATCAAGGGGGTGAAATAGAATTTAGTCCCCCACCTGAATATATTGGTGGGTCTGTGACTGAGTTTTTCGATAAAGATGTTGATATGATGTCCTACTTTGAGTTAAGAGACTATATTAAATATCTAGGATATTCAACTCAATGTGATTTCTTTGTTAAATGGAATGGTTATTTGGTAGAGATTAAGTGTGATAAGGTTATTTTTGACATTGTCAACATGTTAAAAAATGGGGATGAACTTGAGGTGTATGTTTCACATAGGGTGACTGAACCTGATCAGGCCCCACTTCAATTGAAGTATTTCCCCAATAGAACTGACAATGGGGTAGGTGGGGAACATTTGAACCCTATTAATGAAGATGATGCTTCTAGCCCTAATTTTCAGCCTTCTACTCCTAAATTCCCTTCCAACCCTCCTGATAAGCCTCCTCCTTCAAATATACCTTCCAAGTCTTTTGACCCTACAGTAGATGAGGATTCAAGTGATGATGATTTAGAGGATGATTCAGATTCAGAAGGAAGTACTAGTCTGGACAGTGATGTCCATCAAGAATATATTGATATAAGGGCTTGTAAAAGAAATTTCAATAGGTCACAAAGAAGAAGTAGAGGTACAACAGCTGAACAGGTTAATGTTGGTGAAAAGGGTCCAGATATAGGGTATGATGAGTCAAATATTGGCACTAGGGATAGCCTAGTTGGTAAACTAGGAGGTGATGAACCTTACTACCCAAGTGATGAAGCTCCTAGCTTTGAATTAGATGATTAAGTAGGTTGGGGAGATGGTGAAGATGGTGATGAAGTAGTGCAACAACCTGTGAGAAGAAAGAACAAAAAAAATAGAGTTGTTTTTTATAAAACTTGTGAAAAAATTGTTTGGGAATTAGGGTTGTTTTTTCCAAGTGTAAAGGAGTTTAGGCTGGCAGTAACCAGCTATGCAATTCAAGAAAAGATTCAAATTGAAAAGTATGTGAATGAGCCTTCTAGAGTTAGAGTGAGGTGCTGCAAAGACACTTGCCCTTGGTTGTTGTGTGCTAGCAAAGATAAGAGTAGTGGGGATTGTATTGTTAAAAGATACAACCTTATTCATGTTTGTTTGAGATCAACTTTTAAATATCTTTGCAACTCAAAGTTTCTGGCAAGTAAGTATAAGACAAAATTACTCAACAACCAAATATTAGAGTTGTCCAGTTACAGGAGATTATTAGAAAGGAGTTGGATATCTATGTTGGTGCAACAACTGGGAGAAAAGCTAGGTTTAAAGTGCTACAAGAGATTATGGGTGATCACACATTGTGGAGTATGGTAGGATTTTTTATTATAGGGATAAGATTTTGAGGACTAATCTAGGTAGCACTTGTGTTGTCAAAGTTGGAGATGCTGATGAGACTGCACAGTTAATCTTTCAAGGTTTTTATGTGTGCTTTCATGCTTTAAAGAAAGCATTCTTTGAAGGTGCTAGAAGGTTGATTGGTTTGGATGGTTGTTTCCTCAAAGGTGTGTGCAAAGGTCAAATGTTGGTGGCTGTTTGCGGAGATGAAAATAACGAAATGCTGCCTATTGCATGGGCAGTTATTGAGGTTTAGAATCAATTTACATGGGGTTGGTTTGTTGAACTGTTGAAGAATGACCTTGAGCTTGGAGAAGGTCATCAATTGAGCATTATATTTTATATGCAAAAGGTATGACTCTATTCTTAACAACTGTTTGCTTTTTTTTTCTCTTTCTTAACAACTGCTGGTAGATTAATATACTTATTTTGTTTTGTTAAGGACTGAAAATAGCTGTCAAAGAGCTGCTGCCGCTGGTTGAACACAGAAAATGTGCAAGACATGTTCTTGCTAATTGGTCTAAACTCTGGAAAGGTATAGAAAGGAAAAGAGTATTTTAGAAGATTGCAATATACCCATTTGAAGTAGAATTGAAGGAGAATATAAAAGCAATGAAGATGTTGGGGAGGGATTGTTTGGATGATCTTTTATGGTATAATTTGGAGACATGGTGTAAAAGATACTTTGAAGAGCATTGCAAATGTGATGTTGTGGACAACAATATGGCAGAGAGTTTTAATGCATGGGTACTTCCTCCAAGGTTCAAAACAATCATCACAATGCTTGAGGAGATTAGGGTAAAAATGATGAAAAGAATTGGTGAGTTGAGACAGTTTTCAAATACTTGGATCACTGATATTTCTCCCATGGCTTTGAAGATTTTACAAGAAAATATTGACAACTCAATGCAGTGCAATTTGTCTTGGAATGTGGAAAGGGGTTTTGAGATTGTTGACTGGGGTTGTACTCATACTGTTAACATTGTTAGTAGAAGCTGCGGTTGCAGAGCTTGGCAGCTTAGGGGCATTCCTCGTCCTCATGGTGTTGCTGCCCTACACCATAAGAAATATGAGCCCATTAATTTTGTGGACACCTGCTATCACAAGGATACCTACCTCAGCACATATGCTCATTTTATTCAACCAATGAATAACATGAAAATGTGGCCAACATCAAATAATCCTACTATGAAGCCACCAAAGATCAGGAAACTGCCTGGAAGACCACATAAAATTAGAAGGAGGCTGATGAAAGTAGAAAAACTGGAAAACTTAGCAAATGTGGTACTGTAATTACTTGTAGCAAATGCGGTACTCAGGGACATAATAAAAGATCATGTCCTACAAGAGATCAACCTGGTACAAGTCAATCAGCTGGAAAATCTTCTCAGGCACAGGTATTTGTATAATCATTATCTAATATACATTCTGTTAAGTACAAGAACAAGGACTAATCTCTTAAAACATAGGTTGGAGCTTCTACTGGTAGAGGAAGAGGGAGAGCAAGGGGCAGTGGTCCAAGTCATTCACCTGGAACATCTTACCAGCAAGAGGTATATTTATTTATTTGTTACTATCAATTTTTTTTTAAGTATGTGTACTAATATCTCAATAATCAGGCCACCACAAACATTGCAAGTGCTACTAAAGAAAGAGGTAGAGGAAAAGAGAGTGTTTCAGGTGGTTCAAATGTTCCAAATATCTCAAGTGGTCGAGCAAGAGGAATGACTCAAGAGAGCCAAACCAGTTCTGCCAGTGAAAGGGGCAAAGGAAGGGGTGTGCCTCCTCAAAGGCAAAATCACGAGAACAATAGTGGAGGACATACTAGACCTTTTAAAAGGTCAAGGATGGTGGGGATTAGAATATACCAAGCTGAAGATGGATTTACCACTTTTAATGTAAGTACTTTGTAGAATTTTTGTTTGTGCAGCCTGAAATTTCTGAAGATTGCCTTATAATTTCTGTAATTTGTTTGTGCAGCCTGGAATATCAAGTAGAAGAGTCATTAGCACTGGTGCAAAGGGCACAAAGAGGTCTGAAGTTGTGACTGGTGATATTAGCTACACACCAAGACAAGGATTCAAATGGAAAGGGAAGTTGGCCATTACCAATAGCAAACTTGAAAAAATGAGGATTGAAAAGGTTATTCAAACGAAGTCTCCAGATGCTGCCAAAACTCAAGGCAAAAACATTTCAACTAGGAAGACTCATGTGCCATGGAAGTAGATCTTGCTGATATGATGTGTATATTTTGGTGGAGATTGTTGATATTGTCACAAACAATTACTTTTTGTATGTTTTGTTGATGGTGATAGGCTTTTGTACTTGTTTTGTAGCAATCAAACAATGTTTGGGGCAGTTTGTTTTGTTAGGTACCTTTAAGGTATGTTTTGTTAGGTACCAAACAAAACAAGTTTTGTTGTTCAAATTGAAACAAGAGTATGAATGTGTTAAATGAAGTCCTCCTTTTCTCTCATTATGGTTGTTTTGTTAGTCTATTCACTGCACTTTACGTTTTGAATGCTCACAAATGTTGTCTATATCACAATATATTGATACAAAATAGATTGCAAAGGTATTACACAATATATTGATATAAAATAGATTGCATCCTGTTAAGCAACTGCTATTCCGACAAGAGAAAAGACGAACACTTAGTGTTACACAATCAATCAAAATTTCATCTTGTTAAGCAATTACTATTCCGACAAGAGAAAAGACGAACACTATTTTGTAGAACAAGAGAATGACTATGACAATTTTAATTGCACACAGCTACATTTATCATCCGTTCTCTTGATAATGCTAGTCCAAAATAGAAAAAACACTACGACAATCATGACGATGAGCTTCCAATTACAACATTTGCTCTTCTTCTCCTTCTTAACCACCCATTTGCCATTACTTTCATAAAACGCCAATACTTCTTCCAACTCCTTGATTCTCTTCGCCAATCTCGGAATAACTGTCTTCGATCGTAAATCAGTCTTTTCTGGTCCCTCTATCTAAAGAAGTTGCATGATTTCTCCAAAAAGGAGCATAAACAAATCAATTAAACAGAAACAAAAGGAAAAATAAAAAAACATGTATAGGACATACACGATAGCGTGGACAAGACCAAAATCTTCTAGCTGGGTTGTCCTCTGACCATGACGTTTGCATTGACAGTAAGTCTCCATGTTTGCATTGCATTTTTACACGCAACATGGGATCGTTCTCGTCATTATCAAGATTGCATTTGACATTGTAAAACTATTTTCAGCAAATACCTAGACACAAAATTTAACATGATTTCAAAAAAATTAAAAAAATTAAGACGAAATTAAAGCTTTTAGGACTGAATTCTTTAGAAATTACAACATAAATGGAAACATCTTACCTTTTAAGGTTGATTTTGTTGAAAAAAGATTAGAAAAAGAGGCAAAACTTTTCTTCAAAATAGCCGTTAATGGCAACTGGAAGGAGGTTCGTGGTTTTAAAGAGGAGAAGAAGACAGAATTCCATTTTTTGGACATTTAATTGACACGTGGCAGAGTTTAATTTGGTAACTGAATCACATTTAATTGTTCACGTGTCTAGCATGCGTGACTACACGCAGAGACAAAAAATAAGTCAAAATGGTGTATTTACAAGGGATTAAATAAGAATCGTGGGGTAATAGGTGGTATTGAAAGTTTAAGAATCTTTTTGAAAATTTCAGATAACATCAGTGGTGTAAATTTGACAATAAATTTTTGTTCATTGTTACTGTGAGAAATATTGAAGAAAAATATGATTGAACTGTTTTGTAACTACATTATTACATTGAGTAGGCACTACATTCCAATCTGACACTACATTACAATTTTTTTCCAAGTAGGATTCTATATGTTATTCCTATTCCTACTCATATTCTAACACTCCCCTCAAGCTGGTGCATACAAGTCATATGTACCGAGCTTGTTACAAATGTAATTAATACGAGGACCAGTGAGGGACTTGGTGAAAATGTCTGCAAGGAATCTGGTAAGGATTGCTCTGGACATCCAGGAGACCTCGGTTGAAAAGAAACAAACTAAAAAAGTGGGCGTAAAAGTTGTAAACTCGCTGGAAAGTCTATCCGTCACAAGAAAATTGTTGAAAACTGGTATAAAATATATGGGTCATCTCGAAATAAAACAATGAATAGATCTTGAACAAGGACGTCACAAAAAAACTAGCATGAAGATACTCACGTGCCGGATTACTAGATTTGACGGTTGAAAAGTAGTCCCAGTCTAAGAAAAAATTATACGAGTAAGGTCAAATGATGGCACAACCCTACTAGAAAAGAGAACTTATATGGGTAAGGTCGGAATGATGACACGACCCTACTGAAAAAAAATTATATGTGTAGGGTCGGAATGATGACACAACCCTACTGAAAAAGAGAAATTATACGGGTAGGATTGAAATGACGGCACGACCCTATTGAAAAAGAGAAATTATATGGGTAGAATAGAAATGACGACACGACCTTACTGAAAAAGAGAAATTACTTGGGTAAGGTTGGAATAACGGCACGACCCTATTGAAAAAGAGAAATTATATGGGTAGGGTCGAAATGATGGCACGACTCTACGCAAATTAGATTTGAGTCGTCACCGAAAAGACGCATAAAACTACACAAATCAGATCTGAGGAATCACCAAAAAGACGCACGGTGTTATGTAACTCAGATATGAGAAAGTAGTTCTAAAAGATGCACAATATTATGCAAATAAAATATGAGCAATCCAGAGAGATGCACGGTGCTACGCAAATCAGATATGAGAAAGTAATCATCAGAATGATATATGGTGACCCAACTTTTGCTAACATAATTATTAGTCAAACGAGCGGCATATGTGGATTATAGCCGTCTGCCGGCAACGAAAGCTATTTGATTCTTTACCAAGATCGTGGAAGCTCCGATACCACTTGTTGGGTACGAAATTGAGAGGGCGTCACGTGGAAGCTTATAGTTTGCAAATCATGAGGCGCTAAATCAGGTGACAAAGAAAACAACACTAAAAAGCATATTATTAATATGATTTGGTCAAATGACCTATATATGAACACTAATATTGGAAAAACATAAAACCTATCGGGAGAAAATCTCCCCCTAAACAAAACTCTTTAATGACTACATTGTGGATGCTAATGTGTTCTGGCTTGAGAAGAGAGATTTTTCATTTATAGAGGCACAAAACCCTTCCTCTAAAAAAGAATAAACCTAATAGGAAAGAGATCCTTTCCAACAAGGAAACCCTTTTCCATCAAGAAAAATAATTCTAATTATGGTAGAAAATCAGGTAAAGTAGGAAATTTAGAACAAATCCTAACTAATCTCCCCTTGGACTGCATTTTCTGACAAATCAATCTTGATCTTCTTCACATAATCTTCATATATCGTTTTGTTTGGCGTGCTTTAAAAATTGAGCCCGTTTGGTTAAAAATATATGAGCCCTTTTCGGGTTAAAAATATTGGAGCCCTTTTGCAGGGTAAAAAGTGAGATTTATTTTCAAATATGTAGCAACAGTATTATTGAAAATATGATTAACAATTGTCTCAACATGTAGTTTTTTGGACAAAAACTTCATTATCGTCAACAAGTTGGTTGCAACTTTAATCTCAACATGTCCTCAATCTGAACCATAATGAACCTTGGACCTAACTCAACCTCAAACGCTAGCTCATGAGGGAAGGATTGCTCAAGGCCATATAAAGAGACCAAGGACCCTTTAACCCACCAATGTGGGACTCTAGTACACACACCCCTCACGCTCAGGACTGGACACCTGGAGCATGGACAATACAAGAAGGGGCCCCAACACCAATGACAATGAATTGGGTAGGCTTGACTCTGATACCATATGAGAAATATTGGAGAAAAATATGATTGAACTATGTTGTAACTACACTTTTACATGGAGGCCCTATTTATAGACACTACATTCCAATCCTTTTCGTAATAGGACACTACATTACAATTCTTTTTCAAGTAAGATTCTATATGTTATTCCTACTCCTACTCATATTCTAACATCTACTACGGAAAAACAGAAATCTGCTAGAGGAGATACCAAAACAAGAATCCTGGATTACTCAAAAAGATTTGCAAGCCACCAAGTATTTTACTCGGGACTCGGGTAGGGCATGAACTAGATGACATACTGAATATGAACTCTTTCTCTATCAAAGTGGTTTATACCAAGGTAAGAGGCAAATATCAGAAGGTGCCAAGGAGAAAGATGATATGTAATAGCTTGGGATTACCCAGATGGATCTTTGTTTTACAATTAGCTGCTCATGAGAGACTTGCCACTAGAAATTGACTGCATAAATGGGGAATTACCACAAGCCTGGAATGTCCTCTGTGCGAGCAAAAAAATGAAAGTATGACACATTTGTTCTTTGAATGTGAGGTCTCGGAATATATTTGGAGGAAGTTATTACAATGGCTCAATATTTCCAGAAGTCCAATTCAATAGGATGATTAGCCTTGTTGGGCAAAAAGAATGGCTAAAGGCAGAAGTCCAAAGATCAGGTATACAGGATGATGTCAGCTGGTGCAGTATATCACATTTGGCGAGAGAGGAACATCTAAATTTTTCAGCAACAAAAGCAGCAACCAAAGCTCCTAATCAGAAGCATTATCCAGGAGATCCATTTCAAGGCTAGTAGCAAGGTCAAAGTTGCAAAATGACTGGAAAGCCTGAACGATTATCCTGTGTAATTCAATACTAGCAAGTTTTTTTCTTTTGTTTGGTTGTTTAGTCTGAACTGTTTACCGGGACTGCTGTCAGTAATATGTTGTTCACCCTCTTTCCGTGAATTTCTCACTTTGGTAATATACAATTATTACCACCCACCCACCCCCACCCCCAAAAGCAAAAAATGATTGATAATAAAGTTTAAATAGGAGTTGGAATAGTTGAAAAGGATTTTCACCCTTTTGATGGAACAAGTTTTCCTTGAAAAATAATTTCAGGTAATCAAACATCAAAGAATGACTTCCTCATGGACAATATTTTATTGGAAAAGGATTTCCGTCATACCAAAGACACCTACATCAAATTCCTTTCAATGTCTTAATGGATATTAAATGGAATAAACAAGTGGGAAGAATGTTAACAAACTTATGTGTGAGTGTGTGTATATAGGGAGAAATAGAAAATAATGCAAGAAAAATAACTATAAACTAAACAACAATTATGTGGCCAAAGGAACTGAAAAGGTAAAATTCAGTGAAAAATAGTGTAGCCTCAAAGGTTTGAGTAATGATAACTTCCTATCGAAGTAAAATATGTTTATCAACAATGAGCAACTATATACTTAATCAAAATTACATTTTAAAAAAAAAAAAAGGTATGACGGAAGAGAAAAGAATTGGAAAATATAGACTTATCCAAAAAAAGGGAAGAAGAAACTGGAGCTGGAGAATCTAGTAAATATAGTCGCATTGAGATATTTTTTTTTTTTTTTAAAATGTGGTGATAAAGCCAACTTGTGCGCACTCGACTATTCCACCGGGTCCCCTGGTACCTGCCACCAATATGGGTACCAAATAACTCTTCCTACCAAGACTTAGGCAGGTGGTAGACATCAGCAGGTGTTTTTTGCCTTTGCGGAGATTTGAACCTGGTCAAGGTTTCAACAAATCCCCCAAATATTCTCCTTTCAGATTTTCTTTTTGTACAGAGACACCCCAACCCCCCTCCGGTAGCCTCCTATAATACGATCATTCGATTTTAATTTTATTTTTTTAATAACCATGTTGTCCAAACCAATTTGCGCACACCTCGACTAATTCCACGAGATACCTACCAACTCCCACCAGCATCGAGGTACCAGCTAGGTAACTCTATCCGTCAAAGCTAGAATAGATGGAAAGAAATCACCTAATGTTTTTTGTCTCTGCTAGGATTTGAACCTGAAACCTCGTGGTTTTTACCCACTTCATTGACCACTAGGGCACACCCTTGGGTACTGATCATTTGATATCTAACCAGTTAATAAATAGATAAGAATCATCTCAACGAATTACTTAACATTTTCATCATCCCAAAATCTTCCGTCATGCTAACTGTAAGGGTTCAACAAGAGCTAATGAAATTGAACAGTCAATTGATGACAATTGATGACAGTTAGGCAACTATAGGAGAAGCAGGCAATTACTTGTCCACGCCTTGAAGACATTTTCTTTTCTAAGATAACTTTGTGCAGAGAAAAAAGTTTTAGATGATACTTTTTGCTAAAAATGTCTTTAATTCACGTCATCATTTTTAGATCATCTCCAATGTGTGTATAAATGTGATGGACATGGTAATCATGCAATGCGCAAGGTATGCTATGCTAGTGTTTTGACGATATTTTTGAGAATTAGATACTGAAATATTATCTTAGAGGTAGTTTTGGTAGAGGATTAAAAAAGGTATTGAATAGTGTGTATTAGTAATGTCGAAATTAGTAATGCTCTAATTATTTCATCCATTGTTTGATTTGTTGTATTAAATACAGTTATCTTTAACTATGCTTATCTCAGTATAAACAATCCTTGTATTGATAATATCACGATTTGCTATGTATGAGTCACTCCATAAAACTGAATAGGATGTATAACTGAGGATTAAATAATAACATTGACTAATAAATGTATTATTTTCTCTAATACATCATACCATACGACCCATTATGAGAGAATCTATGTACTATTTTATGCAGGTATTAGTTATTCCATATTCTACCTTGTACAAAATAATATATAAACTCTCTCATAACTTGATACAATGCCATTTTGAGAGATGTTAGCTCCTATTATCGTCAGGTAGCTGAGTGGACATCTTTTTGGCGGTAACGGTGCATGCTCAACGTATTCAGGTGGTTTCTGGACTATTTTCTAACAAACTTACCAAGAAAAGAGAAACCTAATGGCATCTTCTTCAAAAGCAAGAAACTATGACCATAAGAAGAGTGGAGATGGATGATAGAATATACTGGGTGTTTGCACCAGTAAAAAAGGAAAAGAGGTGCACATGAACAGTGTAGAGAAATAATACATCCCAAAAGGTGCACAAATCACGTAGAGAAATAATTAATATATATATATATATATATATATACATATATATACCTAGAATTGTAGTGGATGGTTTCTTTAGGTTAAGATACAACATCTCTTGACTGTTGCAATCACAAAATTATCTAAATGACAGTTGATAAGCTGTGAAATGCAAAACTCAAGGAACAAGAAAACGACCAATGGACAGAAGAAGTTAGGCCATACTTGTGGTAAGCTGAAGGCTGTGCTATTATCACCCATTATTGCTAAAGAATCTCGAATTTGGTTCACCTGAAACCATGCATTACAATCAAAATTAATCTATTAAGTCAAGTTTCTTCATCATGTGCAGAACTCAAAAGAGCACCTGATCAATATTTTTATCACCTGTGGTAACAGAAAAAGCAACCAGAGTTAGCTTATATATGGCTTCATCGATATTTATAATGAATGCATATAAAGGTAACTGAACCTACCATTACTATTAGGGACACGTCTTAGAGCTTCATCAACCATTTCTTGCACAGATTTTCCTTCTGTAAAAGGTAGAGACTCAGACAACAACAACAACAACAACATACCCACTATATTCCCACATAGTGGGGTCTGGGGAGGGTAAAATGTACGCAGTCCATACCACTACCCCCGACGGAGGTAGAGAAGCTGTTTCCGATAGACAAGGTAGAGACTCAGACAACAGTGATAAATTTTACATTAAGCAGATTATTAAGCACTTCAGCTCATTTTGTTCATTTACATCCTCTAGTCACACATTCACAAAAAAATCAAGCAATTGCAAATAAGAAGATTTGGGCATCATTTCCCTACTTACGCAGAAAATCACGTTGGATGAGCCATAGTAGCTTTGCAGGTTCAAACGCAACATCTTGCCCCTACACAACATCCATCAACTGAGCATGTCATATAACTTGTTAAGTAACTATTCTTGCCCCTTTCAATGAAATAGAAAATTAAATAGGCTTCATGACTCCAAAATGCTTACCTTTACTCTGGCCGCAAGGAGAGCAGAGATCCAAGGATGAAACAACAGAGAGTCAGAAAAGAAACAGAGAGACTGAAGCTGAACAAACCAAAGGTTGAACATAAACTACAAACTTTTGAAACAATTAGTGAGAATTGAACCTTCCATAAAACTCCTCTGCAAGTTCAACTGCGAATGACAGCCGTGATATGTCAGCTTCGCGTATCTAAAACATAGAACAACGCAAAAAATATATATATGATCAGGGAGAGCCCTTATACATTTAGGAAAATAGGACAGGAAATAAGCTACCACCCACAGAGCCAAAGCTTTAACCATATTAGGATGCTTAACAGTTGTCCTACCAATATGTAGACAAGAATAGGTGAGCAAGAACTGCTTTTTGTACCAATGGATGGTCAACCATTACATTCTTTGTCTATCTTCTAGCACTTGCACGCCATTTATGTGATTAAATGAGCTTAAAGAAAATTTCTATGTGATAGCAATTATATTGTGCTCAGCTGAAGGACTCTTTGTAACACGACTCTTCAACAATTAAATGTTGTGCATCACCAACTTACCTTGAATAACTCCAAAATTGGATTAAAATATCAGCATTATATACTACAATATATTATTTGCACTTGGCAAAAGAACAAAGAAATGCAAGCTACACCCGTCTCTAGTTTATTAGTTTTTAAAATTTGCATTTTTCATACATCTATTATTGGGTTAAGTCTCACGCTGACATGTTCCCCAATTAGCACATGAGACCTTCAATTATTGTTCTTTTAGATGGTGGTATACAGTCCAGCTTCCATGCACCTTAACTATTTTATCTGTAGCTGCTATCTCCACTAGTACAAGTATCAAGTAATTCGGCCCACAAACTTACCCACTAAGACTTAGACTGATGAAACGAAACCAAATAATATTTTTTTTTCTTTGCTTGGATTTGAAAGAAACAGAAAGTAAAAATAATCAATCATTTGGGTGTTAGGTTTTCTATTCGTATCTTGGCTAGTAATATCGAGACTACATTAATATCACATCTAATGAGTAGAGTGTGGTCGTTCTTGTCCCCCCTATTGGCTGTTCTGCACTTAGCACATGCAAATGAGGAGCCAAGAGATTTAGTTTATGGGTTTTGAATCACAATTCTTTTGGTTTCTGGATTCCAAATAGATTATTTATACATATTAAATAAATTTTCAATACGAATACAAGGTTTGAGCCTAAGCTACTTGAGGCCAAACCCATAACCTCAATGCTGGATGGGAATTTTCTAGTAGGTAGCGATAAAACTAGTAGTATGGAGTATGGACAAGAGGCTACATCAATAGCTGAACTTTTCACAGGTATGGTAGGCTTGGAGACAAAAGTCCTATTCTTTCCAACTAAATAAGCACTTCCGCAAAGTTCACCTTCCCGTGGTCAAAACAAGACTTACGGATAACAATCACACCTTACCAGGGACAGGGACCACACTGCCCCTGAGCACATCACACCTTCAATTATTTTTGCCACACAAACTCGGAACTTCCTAGCTCAAAAAAAAAAAAGGAAAATAAATAATCATTTGGGTGGTTAGGTTTGTGGTCATTAATCTTTCAGTTTCTGCCTTATGAGATCCTGAAAGCACACACGAACAATCAAAGGATATGTTTAAGAAAACATGGGGACTAAATTGCGCTAATGCTATAACACAAAGTGGAAACCAGAAGTTAGCCACATTCGCATTTTAGATCATAAAATGTTATCAGACAATGATTGCAGCATCAATTGCTGTTAAGTTCTATTCTGCTATCTCAATTACAGGATGAGTCAGAAGAATCACTACACCTGAACAGAAAGAGCTAATCAAAGGAAAACGAAGTGTATTATTCGCTATTACAATTTCTGTTGTATAAGAATGACAATCATTTACGGTAACACACTAGCCACCCTCAATGTGTACATCTAAATCATTTAGTTCATCCACGTGTATGACATTTCACTTCAACAAAGTTTTCTGGCAACGGTTTCACTGTCAAAATTATTTCAGCATCATCAATAAAATAAAGAAACCCAAGCACAGTGAACATTCACACAATGTAATTTGAATATTGAAATGATCAAATATTAGCATGCCAATGGTAGTGATGTCTGAGGCACCCTTAAACGGCATTTCAGTGCAGGCACTAACATGTGCCTCAGAGACATGAACTCCTTCATGAAGAGAGCAGTACTAAGTAAAATGATGCATTTACTTGTTAAGAGAAAATGATATCGGTTAAATATATTGGTGATTAGTAAGAGGAAGTTCCGATTTTAGTAAAAAAAAACAAAAGGTAGTCACTAAATCTGAACTAGCAACTTAAAACTGTATTTGCATCTGAATCAAATACTTGAAGTGGGTTTGAACTTGATTGACAAGGTTTTAACTCCATATATTTGCCAATGCAAAATTTTCAGATACTTTGTCCACATAATCATTATTGTGTTTATAACCTTTTCTGTTGCATTACATTTATCTTTTTTTTGAACTCTGCTTATGTGTATCTTGCATCCTATGTGAGCACGCACTGTCAGTCCCAAGCCTAGACTTTTTAAAAAAAAAAAAAAAACTGCAATAGGTTGATTGCTAGCATAAAACTAATCAATCTATGATCAAGCAAAATGAATATTAAGTATTCATATAATAAAATCAACCAATGGGGATTGAAATGTATTGTTCATTTACATTCTTTATTCATTGCTTCATCCGTGCCATTTTTCACTAAAACACGTGCTATAGTTGTGCTTTACACTTATAGAAGTAACAACTCTTGAAGGTTTTTTATGCTGTTCACCTTCGACATAACTGGCTCATGTGATCTTCTACCTTCTTGTCCCAACATGTTGTCTACAGACAAATAACGTCTCTCGAGAAATTTATGATGACATGGTTGCCAAATGTATGAGGCTGTTCCGTATAGTTTCATCATCAGATAGCTCGAGAAATTATTGTTCATGCTTCTTTACTATCTAAAAACCTACTAGAAGCTATATCAATGTGCTTTGAGTACCAAAACCTATGGCCATTTTTCCTCGAACAAATGCTCAATTCAGAATGATCCACCACATCTCATACATCCCATGGCTATCCTCACTAATGATACTTATAAATACATTCAAGAAATCCACTATCCACATCTATTGATATCCTCACAAAATGATACTTGTAAATACATTCAAGAAATCCACTATCCGCGTCTATTGTAATATCAACATTTTGAAGTAATTGAAAAAAGGACATAAAAACGTCCCATTCCTATCAATTATCTTCTCAAAAGGGAAAAGTTATAAAATCCCAAGACAGCACAAAACACGAGAAGTTCAAAACTGGAAATTTTGCTAACCATAAAAAAGTTCATAAGTTTCTACCTATTACATGTGTCACTCCTCTATTTGGGGAAGAAATGTTGGCATCAGAAGATTTCGCTTGCTGAATAGGGTTTACTCCACTTCACCTGTAGAAGTCGGGGTGAGGAGTAGTGGAAAATCTAGGAGGTTATCTCACCTTTTGGGAAGAGATTTTAAAGAGGTGGGTGGATTTAGCAAGAACGCTAAGTTTGCTATTTCTTTTAACCAAAAAAAAAAAAAGAAAAGCAATCGTAAATTTTTGGACTGATGTTGTTCTCTTGAAGGGGGACCGAAAATTGTTTCTCTTGCAGATCTACAACAGTGCAATGGTTGAGAATGTGGCCCCAGGGTATAAAGATGCTATTTTATTCAGGACATCCGGTTTAGAAGAGCACTAAATTAATGGGAGTTAAAGGACTTGCCTTAATAAGTAGTTCATCTCATTCATATGAAGAAGGATCTCGAAATGGACAGCATAAGGACATGGGAGCTTCACCTCAAATCATTATATGATATGCTGCTTGTAAGAGAGAGGAAGAGCTTACCTTATCAAAAAAAAAAAAAAAGAGAGGAAGAGCTTCCACATGGGGCTTTTTGGGTGCCCCAATCACCTAAGATGTTAAAAGTGTTTTGAACTATGAGCTGATTGGGAAGCTAGAAAATTGGAGGAGGAAGGTGCTGATACTAGCTGGTGGTTTTTGTCCAAGCAGCAGAAGATGTCAACCAGCTACTGCTGTACATTGCAATATTTCCTCAACTCTATGGAACTTAATACTATATGACTACCAGAGGAATCAGTTACAAAATGGAAGGCAAGGAATAAAGGGAAGATTTAGTGACAGGAACAAGGAAGTTACTCGGTTTGTGATATGGACTATTTAGAGAGGGACAATAGAAGTGCTTTTGACGAAGGAAACAACAGCCTCCCATTAATTTTTGCATCTCTCTTGAGCACTTATACGATGTTATTTATTGAAAGTAACACTTTTGTAGAGTTGAATTATGTAACTACCTCAACTAAAAATTTAATCCACATGTGGGCCAAATTCTTTTTCATAGGTCAAGCAAGTGAATCGTTTTTTCAACTAAGGATGATAGTGAGACTTGAACTTAGGACTTATGTTGCTCTGATTCATGATGTATACTGTGACAACGTCATCTAAAAGCTTATATTGTTAGTGATGGCACGCTTATTCACTTAATTACATCTTCAACACATATAGCTTCTTCTTGCTTTGTATACATCTTGTATCCCCAATGGTTGTCAATGTAACACTTTTCCCGAACTTTCTTATTTTTTTAAAGTGGTACTGCACAAGTTGCATGCACCTCGATTGTTCTACTAGGTACCTATTGCCTCCCACCAACACATGCGTCGTGTAACTTTACCCACCTAGACTTGGACAAAGGGGAAGAAATGTCCAAGCCTTTTTTCCATGATTAGAATTTGAACCCTCATTTCTTGTGGTTTTCATCCCACTTTATTGAGCTTGCAGACGTTCAAAGACCAGAACCTATTCTGGATAATGACAGGTGCATAGGAAAACAAGATGTCATCTAAAGTCAGCGTCAAACCCCGCTTTTCAGCTAAGCATCGGCAGCACAAAATAACTCCCCAAATGTCGTACATCATACCCTCCGGAGCGGTAACACCTACTCCTTTAGGGGTCGTTTGGTTGGGAAATTGTTATCCCAGGATAACTTATCCCACCATGTATATGGGATAAGTTATCCCATCACTAAGGGAAAATGGTGGGATAAGTTATCCCGGGTTGGCTTAATCCCTCCAACCAAACAAGGGATTAAGCGATCTTTTATTTTATCCCGGGATAACTTATCCCTTGGATTTTTTATACCTCAAACCAAATGACCCCTTAATGTTTTATCACATCCTGGCAAAAAGTTGTTGAATTGACCAATTTACCCCCAAAAATAATGCTTAGGCAAACCAACTATATTATCAATATATTTCAAATTGTCTTCTTAGTTTTTCTCCAGCAATAAAACCAGGAAGAAGTTTTTTCCCTCTTTCAAAGTCTCTCAAATGTTCTTGTGTAATCTTTTGATGTATGAACTTAGTATGTTTTTTTTTCTTTGCACATGTTCTTTTTTTGGGATAAATGTATATTGTTATACATGTTATGATTTGCTTTTTTCTGTTCTATTTTTACTAACCAAAGTCTCAAATGTTCTAATAGTTACTTTAAACTCACCATATACTTGAGGATATACATGGAGCCAAGCTTTCTAATGATGGCTCTAACTGTCTGAGTACATCATCATCATTACATTATGGAGCCAGATTCGATAGGTCAGCGAGAATTGAAGTTCTTGATCTATCATGAAACATAAAATTGCATGCTCATTCCTTGATCTGTTAAGCGACGTGTTTATACAGCAAACAAGAAAGAAGATACATATTTTGGTTTCATTATTTTACTTTTTGAGATGCATAGAGGAAGAATAAAGTAGTAAGCAGAGAACAATATCATGCAGAAGCCTCATTATTAAGAAACTAAGCCTGGTTATAATTTGAGAAAGAAATAACCTATCTAAAACATGGTTTGTCCCTCTCCAACCCTTCCTCACACCCCTCTTTCATAGGAATGGCTGTCATAACTTTTTGTGAGATAGTAATTTATTCCCTTCTCCAATGACTCGTCTCTATAGAAGGGAGACATTCTTCATATTTTACCACTCAACACTTCAGGGACAACTAATAACCAATTGGGTTCTGCTCAAATTTTACATATTTCACTAACTTAAATTGTCATGCCCTGAATATAAAATTTAAACTAGGATTAATCTGTACAATTTCATTAGAAAGAGAGTGGGTATTATAGGAAGAGAAACAAACCGTCTCAGGGAGATTATATATAAGCACAGAACTCATAACAGCTGCAAGGGCAAAAATCCTGAGAAACAAAAAGCATCACAAAACAGCCGCGTTTAGTCAGATAGATATGGTAGACTACAACATCTCAAGATGAGCATATTACCGATCATCGTATACATTAGATTTTCCAATGCTTTCAAAACCTTCCGTGTCGAGGTAAAAAACAGAAGTTTTTACTCCATCGATATCCAGCTCTACTGGAGTGCCCCAAACCCATATCCCTGGAAGAAAAGGAAACGGGGAAGTTAAATGATGTTCGGATCTCTATTTGAAACAAGAGTGTCCAGAAAAATCTTGCATATACACCTTTTGTCTTTGTATCACGCATATGCCCAACACCAAAACCTGCAAAAAAGAACTCCATCAATCAGTTGCCAAAAAACCTTGCAGCTATCAAGTTAACAGCAAATTTTAACAACAAAAACAAAAAGTGATGTCAGCTATAAAAACAATATGGCGTACCTTCATCGCAGGACAGGGAAAGGAGCTGATTAAGAGTAAATGATTTTCCGGAACGATATGGACCAATAACCTGATCAAAATTTTTGTCAAAATGTCAATATACCAGAAAAAACACTGGTGGCAAATAAAATTTAGAAAAAAAAAAAAAGCTCCGTTAGCAACTTCCTCCAAGAAAACCAAATTCAGATGCACAAAAAGACAGTACTTGATAGTCAAAACCAGTGCATGGAAGATTCCTCCAAAAAAAATAAAAACAAGAAGACAGTTCTCCCTGTAAGCCAGTAAAACTACCCTAATTTCCTTCTTGGACCATTCTAAAAAGAAAAAACGGACCTTTTTCTTTTAAATAAAGAACTTTTCTCTTCCTTTTTCTTATCTCTCCCTCTCATAATTAGACAAATATGAATTACATCTATTCAAGATAATTTCAAATAAATGCAGTTTTTTTTTTCAGAAAAAAAAAAAGAATGTAGAGTATTAGAACTTGATGCAAAACCTTACCAACTAATTATTTCACTTTTCCATGTCAAAACAGTTATTTTGAATAAATTTTTTTTAATCAATGCAGTAATTTGTTCGGACATTTTACTATGGACCACCATGCAAGTCAAACTAATCATGGTTGAGTATCACAATACAGGACAAACCCTTAAACATAATAACAGAAACTTCCAAGCAATAACACGGAGACTCAAACTTCCATAGAACTGTGTAAGAGATGATAACATTTTATTCCTAAAAAATGACTGGTTATAACTGATTCCAGATACTAATGCAAAACCTACAGCAACAGCTGCAATGGGTGTAGTTATCTTCTCAATTGCCTCCAATCCTTCTCTTGAAAGGCGAAGTTTTGTGTGACCTGGATCAGGCTCTATAATAGGAAACCTGTCAAGTAGAAAGATAGCTATATGTTGGAACAACAAACAGCATTCCAGTAACAATAGAAAGATAGCAAACTGTACATCCATACGCAAAAATGGCAAACAGATTATGTACATCTAACTTACCGAGGCTTGATGAGACAACATTTATCATCAGTCATAGTACGAATAAATAATCTAATTTCTACTACAAACATAAAATAATAAGATACTGCAAAGATTCGGAGCATTCTTGTCCGATCTGTCGAAGCCATTAATACTGCTGCTTCTCTTTTTCTCTATGAGAGGAAGTCCAGGACAACTAACATGTAAATCAATTCTTCACCAGGTATCTGAATCCTCCCACCAGCACAAGTTCCATCTTGGTCATATGGGCAAAATCACCTAGTTTTATACTTGGGTGCCATATTGCTTAAAAAAGGGCATCCATGTGCGCTAAAGCTCCTGCTATGTGCGGGGCCCGGGAAAAGGCTGGACCACAATGGTCTATTGTAAACAGCCTTACCGTACATTTTTTGCAAGAGGCTGTTTCAACTGCTTGAACCCGTGACCTCCATGGGTTCCATATTGCTTATAACTTATGAACTCTATATGACCGGCAAGCTGGTCTAGCTAGAGAAATGGATAATAAGTATCAATATAGCCCATCCCAACTAGCTTGGGATAAAGTTTAGCAGTAGTAGTTGTTGCTGTTGTATATAATGGGGATATTGGTCAATGGAATGAAGTTAGCACTAAGGCCTACCTTATGATATCATGGTTAAAAACCAGTGCAGGTTCAATCAATCAGTTCTATAAGGCCATTATATTTAAACATCTTAGCAGCCCTCAACAACAACATATCAAGTGAAATCCCACAAAGTAGAGTCTGGGAAGGATAGAATGTACACAAACCTTACCTCTACCACTTGAAGGTAGAGAGGCTATTTCCCGACCCTTTCCCCCTCCGCTCAAGAGAAGCAAATTAAAGTAGTAATGGAAAAGAAAAACAGCAGTGAAGAAAAACATGATAACTAATATAAAAGCAGTATGGCATGTTAGCAGTCATCAAGTCAAGAAAATTTACAATGTGAATTCTCAACAAGCAACTTGCATCTGAGCAATTTACACTAATATTACTACAGATCACAATGATTTAAAGCCAAATAAGTGAGAGTAAGATCAAACACACAAAAGGGTATGTAAAAAATCTTACGCTTGATGAAAATTCTCGATAGAAAAAGACCCAGATGCGAGAAAGCAAAGAACGATAAAGAAAAGGGTAATTTTCCAAGAAAGCTTCATTCTTGATCTGGGATTTCAGCTGTAATCTTGAAATTGCAGTAAAGTTACAACAAGCATTGCAATGCCCAATACATACATACAAAACACTAAACAATGGGATTTCAATTCGATCAGGACCTGTTTCTTAAGGATTTCTTTTATTTTATTTTATTTTTTCTTTTAGGGGTTTCAGATTTTCTGAGATTCTTGCCCAAGTAGAGAAGGAATTTGGAATTGTATTAAACAAAATATATTTTGTATCAACTTTGTCTTTCCTTCCGAACACGGCAAAGGGTATTATTGTCAAATACTTTCTCCGTCCCAAATTTTTTAATTTAATTTTTTATTTTATCATTTTTTTTATTAATCAAGAAAAAATAAAAAAAAAATTTCATGTTTACCCTTTACATTAATTATTTTTTTTTAAATTAAAATATAACATCAATTAATAAAAATATTATGATAAATTAATTATGTTATTAATTATTTTTATTGTGGCTTATTAGAGTTGACCACAAGAATGCAAGTGGACAACAATCTATTGGATAAAAATTAAATGTGCTCTAACTGGGTAATTGGGCTACGATTCGTACGGGAAAGTTTTGCATGTACAAGCCAAGTAAACTAGTTTGCAGCCGATATATTACTTTTTCAACATAAGAAATGATTCGAGGTGTGAGAGGTTGGATATAGTGAAAATGAGGAGAGATACATGTAATGTTATATAAATAATAGGAGTTTACAGGACTTAAGGATTCAGTTGATCAGTTTAGACCTCAATAAAGAGAATTCAAGAAAGATAACCTAAATTGACCGAAAGAGAGGAAAATGAAATTGAGAGAATTTCTAGTAGTTAACACTCAAAAGTGTATATTCACATCTTCTCTAATGATTCTTACAAGTATTGATAGTTGAATACAATCAAACGAATGAATCAATATGAAGCCTATTACACAATTTTGTTATTGGTTAACTCTAGGATTAGTATTGTTCACCAACTAACTTTCCTACTAAAACTTTTAACCTTTTTTGATAACGTATCCTTCTGCTAACTCAACACTCTTCAATTATTTGATAACAATATTCCTGCCATCATAAGATCCTTGGCCTCAAGGATCAAAAGTAGGAATCTTGTCTTAAGGGAAGAAGAATACTCTCAAGTGGCAGCATCAACTAGTAATCCTATCTACTGAACTAAGACTTATGCCACTGCTTTGTTGTCTTTTTTGACTATGTTTCTTTGTACTATAGTTCGAGTTTTAGGCAATGGGGGTTGGCCACATTAGTAGAAGGTAGATAGACAATTTGTTAGTGTAATAAAAGGGCAGCCCTTTGCACTAAAGATATCGCTATACGCGGTGTTTGGAGAAGGGCCCCACCACAAGGGTGTATCATACACAGTCTTACTTTGCATTTCTGCCAAAGGCTGTTTCCAAGGGTTGAATCCGTGACCTCCTGATCACATGGCAGCAACTTTACCAGGCTTACAATTTGTTAGTGTAATATACCATAAATTATAATAATTATGTAATACCCCAAGACTCTAACCAATATTGCAACCATGAATCAAGCTCGTGAGAAATAAATTATAATATTTTGGGTTGTTTTCTGATCAAGGATGGTGTGTATTAAGGGGTACTCAATTTACTTCTCCCTTTTGGAGGGCTTTTCAGAAGGGTCTCGGTACCCAAGTTCATCTTAGCTCCGCTTTTTATCTGCAGGCCGATGGTCTGAGAGGACCATCTAGACCTTGGAGGATATGTTGAGGGCATGTGTTCTCAATTTCAAAGGGAGTTAGGATGACCATTTGCCATTGATTGAATTTGCTTACAACAACAGTTTTCATGCTAGCATTGGAATGACTCCATTTGAGGCTTTATACGGAAGGCGATGTAGATCACCCATAGGTTGGTTTGAAGTGGGTGAAGCCGCTGTGAGTGGACCTGATGCTGTGTTTGAGGCTATGGAGAAAGTTAAGCTAATTCGGGAAAGGTTGAAGACAACCCAGAGTCGTCAGAAGTCATATGCAGATGTAAGAAGAAGAGCTCTTGAGTTTGAGGTTAATGATCTGGTGTACTTGAAGATTTCACCCATGAAGGGGTGAAAAGATTTGGTAAGAAAGGGAAGCTTAGTCCCTGATACGTTGGCCCCTTAGTCCCCGATTAGTCCCTGATACGTTGGCCCCTTAGTCCCCGATACGTTGGCCCTTATAGAGTTTTGAATCGTATTGGAAAAACAGCTTACGAGATTGAATTGCCTGTCGAGTTGTCAGTTGTCCATCCGGTCTTTCACGTTTCTATGCTCAAGAAGCACATTGGTGATTCTGTTGTTGTTGATTTATCAAAAAGTTTTGGTGTTCAGGATAGCCTTTTGTATGATGAAGTTCCGGTTGAAATCCTAGATTATCAAGTTCGTAGACTAAGAAATAAGAAAGTTCCCTTGGTCAAAGTTTTGTGGTGAAATCAATCAATCGAGGGTGCTACTTGGGAGGCAGATATGCAAACCAGATACCCTCATCTCTTCTCCGCGAGTTCAAATTAAGCCTAAGGTACGATTCTTCCTTAATCCAGTTTCTTTCTAATCCAGTGTATTCAGCTATATTGTTATTCTCTCTATGATTCATGCATTTTGTGAAGTACTCAAAAGTTTAGAGTGAAGTAAACCCTTTTAGTGAGTCGTTCCAGCTATACACGTCCTCATTTTCTCTTGTTCTTGGCCTATCTAGCAACATTCGAGGACGAATGTTTCCAAGGGAGAGATATTGTAATACCCCGAGACTCTAACCAATAGTGCAACCATGAATCAAGCTCATGAGAAATAAATTATAATGTTTTGGGTTGTTTTCTGATCAAAGATGGTGTGTATTAAGGCCTTAAAGATGTCCTAACAATTGGGTGAATCAAAACATTCCTTACCGATTGAATTCTTGGGAAGGATATTGGTATAGTCAACTTCAAACAAGCATATCTCTCATCATACTGGGAATTTTTAAGCTCATGACCTATCAACAGATAGATAATTGAATTATCTTTCCAACGATATCATTTTCACCAAAATCTGATATCGGAGCAAAGAGTTATACCCATTTTACTCCAGCATATCAATCTGGAAAAGACTGACGACGTTTCTGACGGGCTGTCACGTTTTTTACGCATTTCTGATGACGTCATCACTTTCTGACGACATTTTTGATGACATTGTCAGCCTTAGACAGAAAATAAAAAATTCGACCCTTTTGTGACGACATTTTATAACGGCCTATCACGGGTCTAACGGCCTGTCACAAATGTCCTTAGCCATTTTTTTCAGCAATTAAGGGGCATTTTTAAAAGGGTATTTTGGTCTTTTCCACCTATTTTGACCCCCTATATATATCCAAGTAAAGAAGAAAACTTCATTCTTCTTTCATTTCATCAAGAATACTAGCGTTTCTCTCTCAAAATCCAATCCAAATCTTCCAAGAACATCAAGAATCCAACCATAAATTTCACAAATTGGTTCAAGATTCAAGGTACCCAAGTCAAAAACATCAAGAACCCTAACTCAAGAAGTGGAAAAGGAGTCTATAACAAGTTTCTTCATTCCAATCCATAATCAAGGTATGTGCGATTTGAACAAGAATACTCCTTTCGTTCTTGTGCCTAAAGATTTAATTTCTATTATTGATTTACATGAATTTGCAAAGTGGGATTACACCCAAAATTCTCTATTAATGATTTATGAGATTTGAGTTGATTAAGTTTGATATTATGATATATTTACCATCATATTTCTTGACTTGAGGATTTATGCTATGAGTTAAATATTCTTATTATGAATTGATGATTTCCGAATGAGTTGAGATAAGTGTCATGATTTAAGCCTTCCATGAGAAGTTGATTATTGAATACATATTGATATTGAACTTGAGTGTCAAGAATGATTCCTATGATGTTTCCTTGAAACTTTTGATATTTGAAATAATTTGATAACCAAATGTACTTGATGTTGAGAAAGATTGTGTTGAGTTGAGTCGAGTTAGGAATCCACAAGATGTTTATGATTTACAGACGAGATATATATTTATGTTTTGGTCTTTATAATAGACTCATGAGTTGATATTCATTAAGGTGGATTTCCTAACGCGTTTTGAGCTGAGTCTGGGAGTAGTATTTAACACCGAACGAGAAATGTGGTATTTCCCCGAAACTACGTGCCACCGTAGAATTGATATTGATGATTGTGGGCCAAAGGCCGAGTATGGGATTGTGATTGAGAAATTGAGGTTGTACTCCTTGGCAAGAGTACGACAACCCCGCCAATGTGGGGTTTCTCCTTAGGAGGGCAAAACATTGGCCTCCATGTGGCTCACATGGTGTAGTTATGTCGGTTATAAGAAACTCCCACGTCCATAATGATCTAAGTACCTTGAGTTACCGAGTCATTCTAAGTCATGAGTCAAAGAGTTTGAGTTGAGTTAAATGATTTATGAGATTTATGAAGAATGTGTTATTACTGATGACTTATGGGAATAATGTTCCAGATAATTCAAGCGAAGGGAGGTATTATTGTCAGCATGCATGATTTCTTATACATTTATGATATTATTTAAAATGTTGCATCCACCCCAACACACTCAGTACATTCCCAAGTACTGATTCCCATACTCATCTGTGTTCTACATTTTCTCGTGATGTAGGTTTAGGTGCTCAGTCTCAGTAGCGATAGTGATCTTCGAGTAGCTCCATCTATATTCGTACAGTTGGTGAGTCCTCATAGTTCGAGGACCTATATACCTGATTTTTGTCTTGATAGTAAGGGTTGTTTATCCCCAGTTCAGTACGAGTCAGTTGGGGATCTGTCCTAATGGCTCATCAGTCTTTGTAGTAGAGGCTTTGTCAGACTAGAGTACCAGTATGTACAGAACTTCAGTATTTTGATTGTACAGGATAGTATCTCTTCGTATTCCAGTATGTTTATGACATGACTATTCTTCCTTATTACAGCTTGATTATTGTCATAGTGAGTTATAGAAGTGATGACAGGCTCAGAAAGTTAGCTTAAGGCCGCGTGTGGCCTTAAGCACTGTATGACGTCTTAGGATGGGATCTTGGGGCGTTACAAATTATTACAGTTGAAATAAAATGAACAAAAAATGAAGAAAATAAGATCATCTTTTTCTTGGCCGAGGCACGGATATCTCGCTTTCTTTAAGGAGATTCAAGCCCACTGTGGCATAATCTACACCGATCCAACAGTATATCTCGTGACTTGTCCCCTCCAAGATACAACAACCCATCAACGATGTACAACTCAAACAACTCCGATTAGTTGAAGAGTCCAAAACTCTACCATAAGAACACCTTCCTTCAACATATATTTACTCTCTTTGTTTAACGAATATAGTTAAAGATTTAGAATAATTTCTTTGTCTCAACTCTTTCTTTCACTAATATAATTACTTTCTTTTGTATAGTGAATATAGTTGTAGACTTAGAATATTTTCTTGTCTCAACTCTCTCTTTCACTACTACACACTATAATTTTTTTCACACTTAGCATATTTTCTTGTGCATACAATAACATGCAAGACCACCTCTATTTATAGGTAAGGTATCCATCCTTGTATTGAATAGGAAGAATGTGGTGTAGTAAAGTGGGTACATAAATGGTTGGATGTTACATGAGTTACAAGCATAATTATATAGTATAATGGGCAAATAAAGACTTAGTGATTATAGGAGTTTCAAGAAACTCATAACCACATTCTTCCACTAACAAATGTAAGTAATAATACTCATAATACACAATTTATACCCACTAACATATGCACTTAATGTATTAATTTAATAATAAAATGCATATACACCAATACAATTTAAGAAGGTACTTCATAGCATCTCTTTATGAGCGAAACTTGAACGGTAGAGATAGATCTTTACGGTGTCGGAAAATAATAGTGTATACTACAAGGCCAACCTTCTTGATAATTTAGAAAAATCCATAGTACTTAGCAGCAAGCTTGTGATGACGTTGAGAAGATACACTAATTAGTTTATAAGGCTGGACCTTAAAATAGACCCATTCACCAACTTCAAAGATTTTGTCACTTTTATAAAGGCCAGCTTGTTGCTTCATTCTCAGTTGTGCCCTCATCAAATGGTATCTTAACAATTTTAACTTCAACTCTCTATTGAGGAGGATGTTCTCTACCTCAGTAGAAGAGGACTATCTTGGAAGATATGGTAAGTGCAGTGTTGGAGCTCCACCATATAGGGCCTCATAAGGTGTAGTAGAAACAACAGAATGGTAGCAAGAATAATACCAATATTCAGCCATAGGTAAACACTCATACCACCCCTAAGCCTCCTTAGTACAAAAACATCTCAAATAAGTTTCAGAACATGTATTCAGGACTTTAGTTTGTTCATCACCCGGTGAATGATAACTTGATGACATGTTCAACTGCGCACCTTGTAGGAAAAATAGCTCTTGCCAAATAGTACTAAGAAATACTGCATGTCTATCACTTGTAATAGTATCATGCAAACTATGCAACCTGACTATAAAATCCAAGAAGACCTTAGCCACTGACTAGGTCATATAAGGGTGTTTCAAAGAAATAAAGTGGTTGTACTTACTTCGTCTATTAACCACCACTAAGATCACTTCATGGCCAAATGACTTAGGCTAACCCATCAATAAAATCCATGTTGATATGAGTCCATACTACATTAGGAATGGGCAGTGGCTGCAAAAGGCCAACATAAGCAGCAAGGTCAGATTTACACTTTTGTATAACATCACACCTTTGCATATACCTTTATAGTCGAAGAGATCAATAATCTCTTTAGAGTGGCTTCTACTCTAAAATGATCACCCTGTGTTGTAGCATCCCATAAAATTATAATATCTTGTCTCAGTTGTCCAACCTTGCCTACAATAATTATGCGTTTCCTCCTCAATTGGTTTTTTTACCAAGTAAATGAGACAGTTATTAGGATCAACTTAAAGCTTTTCAATCAACTTCTTCAACTCTACATCTGATATCTAACTATCTTTTATATCCTATATTAAGTTTAAACTAGTATTTAAGATGACCAATGCAAATAACTCACCACTAAACACTCTTAAAAACTATATCAGTTTCTTTGGTGTATGTTCCCTTGTTATACTCAATGTTATAATCAAGAGGCATGAGTTTTGTCAGCCACCTAAGTACAGAGTTGGTATGAAGTTGTTGTTCCATTTAGAACTTCAGAGCCTTCTGATCAATTCTTATAACAAATCTTTGCCCCGGTAAGTACTACGACCACTTAGAGATGGCATATATAACAACTAATAGCTCCCTATCATAGACATACATAGATGCAGGTCTACGAGATAGTGCTTTACTCATAAAAGCGAGGCTTTACTCATAAAAGCGATAGAATGTCCTTGTTGCATCAATACAACACCTATCCCAAAATTAATTGCATCAGTCTTTAACACAAATATCTTGCTAGCATCTGGTAAGACCAAAACATGAGCTTTAGTTAAGGAAATTTGTAATTGTTCAAATGTAGTAGTAGCATCTAGTAACCACTTGAAATCATCTTTCTTCAAAAGATCAGTGGGTAGCTTACCCATAATACCAAATTTTTGTATGAATATTCTGTGGTACCCAACTAATCCTGGGACCTCTCTAAGTTATTTAATAGTGAGTATTAGTGACTTGTTCTAGATAGTAAGAATCTTCTGTGGATCTGTAGAAACACCATCTTTGGTGATGAAATAGCCTAGATACTCAATCTTGTCTACCCAAAAGAAATAACTTACTTTCCCTGGCTAACAACTAGTGTCTTCTCATTTTTACAAACACATCTTTGAGATGCAACAAATACTCCTTAATGTTATGACCATAAATCAAGATATCAACGAAAATTACAAGCACATACTTCCTCAAAAACTTCTGAAACAAAACATTCATTAAACCTGAATTATAGTAGAGGCATTTGACAAATAAAATGGCATCACCAAGTATTCAAAATGCCCAGATTGTATTCTAAATGTAGTTTTTGGTGCATCTTCCTGAGTTATTCTCAGTTGCTGGTAACCTTCTCTTAGATCTATATTTGAGAAAATCTTTGAACCTTCATAATTCATCTAGAAAATCCTCCACAATTGATAAGAAAAATTATTTTTAGCTATATGTTTGATAAGATCCCTATCGTCCACATAAAGTCTCAATGGTTCATCTTTTTTTGCCAACTAATACAACTGGTGAGACAAATGGGTTATTACCAGGCTGAATAATGCTCTGTTCTAACATCTATTGTACAAGACCCTCAATAATATCCTTTTTAACATAAGGTATGTATGGTCTCTTAATAACAAATTCAGTACCAAGCTACAAAACAATCATGTGATCAAACATTCCCCTGGATGGTGGTAACTGAGTACATCCAGTAAATAATTATACAAACTCATTTAATAAGTCTCTAATCCTAGAGTCCTTTCAGGCTAGTATTTAGTTGCTAATGCAAGAAATTGAGGACACGTTATAGCGATCCCTTGAATTATACATAATTAAGACTGCTTACCTGATATTTTCTCTAGTTTGCTAGTTTCCAAAGATTAAATTTGTTTGCCCGCCCCTTTGAGTACGCATTTTTTCCTTTATTACAAAACTCCATGGTGAGTTTTCTAAAGTTTCTTTTGATATCTCTTAAAGTCAACAATCATTGTACTCCTGAAACTACACCACAAGACCCTAATAGCAGTAATAGAAACTTAGCACTTAATTTAGCCCTCTATAATAACCGACTGATTCGACATACCCTATCAACCTTCATTATGATACCACTAGCTACACCCACCAATTGAGGCATAGTGGCTTGGGTTTGACACCTCAAACATTTTTCCAAACCCAAATCTATGAAATTATGAGAACTGTTAGTATCCACCAAGATATTTAAAGGTTTCTTGAGTGATAACCAATGACTCTTAAACTTCTAAATCATAGTGATCCACTCAAGACATGCACAAAGATTTTCATCTATTCCAATGATTTAGGTAGTTCTATTTTTTGGTCATCCCCCTCCTCTACTTCCCCCAATAGTTAAAAATTATTGAATTCCTCAAATTCCAAAATATAGCTATTTCAGGTTCTTATATTTGTGACTTGGTGTTTACTTTTTAATATAAAAGTGACATAAATCTTTTTTACCTCTTCTCATTTATTTATTCTAAACTTAACATCCTCCCATTAATCCCCTTAAGAAGCTGCAACATTAGGAGTTGACAAGATAGGTTTGTTATGAAACTTCTGCTCTATAGGTCTAGGATTTTGTCTATAAAATTTGGCCTAAGCAATCTAATAGGTTTCATGCATCTTAGCTGATTTAATAATCATGTGATAATAGCAGAGGATTTGAGATTCTTACTACAAAATTGATACAAGTCAAATGGCATCAACGCTTTTGATCACACAACTCGAGGCCGACACAAGAAAGTTCAAACCATGACCACCTTAAGGATTCAAGAATGTGCTTGGAGGACCTTCTTTGAGCTCCTAATTAAATAATATCGTATTTGAAAGATAGCTTGGAGCCGAGTAAACCCATGGCATAAGGAATAAAGAGAGTCCTTGTGGGTTATGTAAAAAATAACCACTTTCGGGCTATTTTTATAATAGGTTATTATGCAAAGGCAAATACTATAAATAGGTGCCTTAGACATTTCATTTTCTTAGTTATTGATGAATTATGAATGATTACTCCTTTGTGAGTAAGTGGCAAGTTTGGATTAGTTTGTGGCAAGTTTAGATTAGCTTGTGTTAATCTTTCATTTAGGAACGTTGGTTGCTTGGGAATCCGATTCCCTTGTAGTCTACATAAGATCTAGGTGCTTGTAGGTATTCAATAAGGGAGGTCTTTGGGTTTGATACACCCTTTGATTGCCTTTTTGTTATCTTCTTGTGTTTATCTATCTATCTTCTCTTTCTATCCTTTACTTTATTGTTCTTTTATTTTCGTATCTTAGTTTAGTTTTTATTTTTGTACTTTGTTTTGTACCATTTGGTATCAAACCCGAGCTTGACTTCGTTTCTACGAATTCAATCTTAGGTCTAGTCGTCTTAGAAAATCAAAAAATCATAAAAAAGTTACTATCCACCTTGTTATTCTTAGGTCAGATTTTGAGTTTTTCGATTTTGTGTTTTTTCGTGTTTCTAGTGTTATATTTGTATTCTCTAACACTATAGGAGTCTAGATTTTACATTTGAACAAAAATGGAGTCATATTGACTGAGCTATCTGTGTTAAGTGCTTGAACTTGCAGAAAAGTGAAGTGGGTTGAAAAATCTAGAAAAATTGGTGAAGAATTTGGGAAAAATGATATTGGCAATAAGTTTAGAAGGTTGAAAAGTGCTTAGATTTAAAATTTCAACTCATTCCGAGCTAAGGAAAACAAGTTGAAAAAGTTGGCGTTCTTGGAGAGATTGTTATCTTCATGTTAAAAAATTTAGCAAAATTGAGTGTTTAATCCAAAAGGAAGGAAGAAAAAGAGTGAAGAATGTTTGTAATAAAGTATCTTAAAAGATTCCAAGGATATTTGATGTGTCGTGGAAACATGGCACATTCGATGCTTAAAATGGTAAAACTATGCGTTGACTTAGGTTGTTTTGTCGGATATGATGTGTGTTTTATGTGTTTTGCAGGATTTAGGTAGGAAGTGGCTTTGACTTAAAAATAGAATAAAATGCTCTCAAGAAGTAAAGTACTGATCAGGCTAGGAGTCGTTAAGTCACCTTACGACTCGTAGCCCAACTCGTCAGGATAACAGTGATTGAAAATAAGCTGAGGAATTAAGTAATGAAAGAGTATGAGTCGTAAGGAAAGGCTATGACTCGCACTGAGAAGTCGTACTATGACTAGTGTCTAAAGCCCTCAAGATTGATACTCTAATGGTAGCGAGTGAAGACTATGAGTCATCATGTCTGAGTACGACTCATGGTGAGGAGTCGTAAGGACAACAGACTCAAGTACCATGAATATAAGTAGCTACTGGAGTAACTACGATTAGCATGATATGACTCGTAATGTGTCTATACGAGTCATCATCACTGAAGACAAAAGAGAGCTACGATAGTAAAACACCTTTGGTCCTGGCCCTTGGAAATTTCCTGCATTTTGGACTCACTGTCCATGTATCAACTCACCATACAAGTCGTATGGTGAGGGTAGGGGTCAGGAGACCCTAGTCATTAGGGGGCTAGTGAAAGATGGTTGGGTTTCTATTGTGGTTATCGTTAGGGGTAGTGACGATTCGTTTGGGTCGGTCCCTTAATCAAATCAGTAACTTAGTAACTTGACTTGGCTCTGAGTATGAGTGGCTCACTAAGGGCCGTGAGAATAGGGTATGCGTGATAAGGTGTAGTCGTATGTAAACCTGTCAAACGGGCCGGTTTGACTAGGCTCGACCCGACCCGACCCGATCAGCCCCTAGGCTACAGGGCTGCCGATCCCGGGCTGGACCAAAACCTTTTTGGGGTCCGTTTAACCCGTCCCGGACCCAACCCGGACCAAGTCCGTCGGTTAACCAACCCGGTTTTATTTTTAAAAAAAATTGAATTTGGGTTTTGGGCCAAACTAGCCATTGGGCCCAACGGCTATATGGCCGTTTGGAGCCTCAAACGGCTATTTGGCCCTTTTTTCTAAGTTTTTTTTTAAATTTAAAATATTTTTTAAAATTCAAAAATTTTTCTATAAAACACTTTCAAATCATTTTCCACACAATTTTCATTCTCTCAAATAAGCCAGTTAATGGGGCCGGGCTGGGTCAATCCGAAATCGGCTCGTGCTTTTTAACCGATTCCTGGGCCGGTCCGATTTTGAGCCTATTTTAACGGGGCGGTCCTATACTGGGCCCAACAATATTTTTTTAAGAAAAAAATAGACCGGCCCATTACACGTAACCCGATCCAACCCGGGTCAACCCGATCAAAACCTGAAAAAAATTAAAAGTTTTTTCTCCAATATACACTATATATACCCACCTATAAATATTTTAAATACGTTAAACTATATACACACAATATATATACACTATATATATAGTATATACTACATTAGAATTTTAAAAACATATACACATATAGTCATATACACAATTACACATGTAATCATGTATACGACTATACGTTAGTTAAATATATATACTACTTTGGACTTTAGAGTCTATAAAAAATATATACACATATATACGTACCATGCAATATATGTACTACTTTAAATAAAACATATACTACAATATATATATATATAT